>NC_053023.1:98291337-98291402 GCF_003073215.2 Triticum urartu
CCCAAAGAGTACTAAGGTGTGATCATGTTTTTCTTGTGAGACAAGTTTAGTCAACGGGTCCGCCA
>NC_053023.1:98962079-99079863 GCF_003073215.2 Triticum urartu
CATACACCACGGCCTCATTTTTGTTGAAATCCAATTAATATCCATGTGTATTACATGTAAGTGAGTATGTGTAAAATTTATTAGATGACTTGAAGGTCAAAACATTAACTTGTCATGTATGCACAAAAAAATTGTGTATTGAATGCAAGTGAGCACGTGTATAATTTAGTGTGTGCTTTGAAGATCAATACACATGGCAATATGCCAAAAAAAAGTGCCCACCTACCAGAGCAGGAGAATTCATACTCCACGGCCAGCATACGACTAGGAACCCTGCGGTGCATGGGCCAGGATGCAGGCCCGTGGTGCAGAATATATCTGCTGCTAGTAGGCCCCACGGGGTAGAGGGGACGAGAGTTAGGCAATGTACTGCCTGCAATTGATAGGAGCTTGTGAGGGGAGTCGCAGCCGGGTATATAAACCGCTGCGGCGCTCCCTCGCTTGGCGAGGTGGGACTAAACTCCCACCACCCAACGGCTGTGCGCTGCGATGTGCCCTGCGCGGCTCCGCTTTGGGCCCAATTCGGGCGGGCTGGCCCAGGGCAGCCTTACCCGCGCGCTGATATGTTTTATATTTTCTTGTTTATATTTCTAATATTTAAAATCAAATCTCTTTTTTCTATATTATTTCTAAAAGTGTTTACTAAAATTTAAAAAATATGCCAAATTCTGTTGTGTTTTATTTCATTTGTTCGTTCTCTTTTGTATATTGATAATATTTACGAAATATAAACTAAAATGGTGTGTTTTATTTTAATTGTTAATTCTAATATTTCTTATCTTTATTATTTTTGAAATATTTTTAGTTTGTAAGATAAAATGTTCTGTTTTATTTCACTTCTTCATTCTAATATTTGTTCTCTTCTTTATATTCGAAATATTTCCAAAATGTAAGATAATATGTTATGTTCTATTGCACTTCTTCATTATTTCAATTCTTCATTCCAAATTATAAATTTTATTTTCTGTTTGATACTTGAAATAATATTAAATCAAATGTAGTTGGGACAGTCACATGCATACCTCCACATGCACCATGTACTAGGAGCAGGTTTATCTTCTCGGTCTCAGCAATTCAGACCAAACTGTATGCACACCCTAGGATGACCATGGCAAGCATGCATGACGAGTATCGTTCATTTCCATAACTCGATGCATTTTCTAGGGTTTTTCCGACGACAAAACCCTACAACACTGCCCCCACGTGACGCAACGTGTGTTTGTGTCCGAACTCGTGCACACCTTGCCTGGGGGGGGGGCACATTGGCCATGCTCACATGCTCCCAAAAGTTGGGGTCATCTCATGCATGCCCCCACATGCACTATGTACAACCAGGACCATTCGGGTCTGCCGGAGATCAGGTCTGAAATTGGTTTTCCTTGACGGTCCCACCATATGGTCCCAAACTTCATGCATACCCTACGATGACCATGGCATGCATGCGTGACAATTATCGTTCATTTGCGACACTCGATGCATTTTCTAGTGTTTTCCGGCGACAAAACCCTACAACACTACCCCCACGTGACGCAACGTGAGTTTTGTGTCCGAATTCGTGCACACCTTGCCTGGGGGACCACATTGGCCAAGCCCACAAGCTCCCAAAAGTTGGAGTCATCTAATGCATGCTTCCACATGCACCATGTACAAGCAGGACCATTCGGGTCTGCCGGAGGTCAGGTCTGAAATTTGTTTTCCTTGACGGTCCCACCAAATGATCCCAAACTTCATGCATACCCTACGATGACCATGGCTTGCATTGTGACAAGTATCGTTCATTTGCGACACTCGATGCAATTTCTAGGGTTTTCTGGCGACAAAACCCTACAATACTGTCCCCACGTGACGCAACGTGCGTTTTGTGTCCGAATTCCTGCACACCTTGCCTGGGGGACCACATTGGCCAAGCCCACAAGCTCCCAAAAGTTGGGGTCATCTCATGCATGCTTCCACATGCACCATGTACAAGCAGGACCATTCGGGTCTGCCGGAGGGTAGGTCTGAAAGTGGTTTATGCGTAACCTACGATCTCACGAAATGATCCCAAACTTAATCCGTAACCTACGATGACCATGGCATGCATGCATGACAAGTATCGTTCATTTCCGACACTCGATGCATGTATAATATTGTAGAAATGATAGAGATACTATAAATATTGTTGAACATATACAAGTATACAATAACTAATACGTGTCACAAAGAGTTTTTTTAGGGATGAACCAATGATATTTATTTTGAGGGAAGAAACAATAAAGGTAGGTGGGCCGGCCCAGACCGCAAATAAGTGTCGGATCCATATTGTGGAGCCCACAATGCTGCGCTTTCCATGCACGTCGATCACACGCACATCGATCACGGGAGTAGTTGCCGTTCTGTTACACAATTCTGGGATCATGCTAATCCATGTGTTCCTAATCCTACGATTAAGGAGCATGTTCAGCCTCGCTTCAATGGAGGAAAATATAGATCGCGAGATTGGCCACAGGGAAGTCAGTGCACTTTTGGCATGTTCTATATTTGGCAGACAATGCACTTTTGGCATGTCCTGTATTTGACAGACAATGCACTTTTGGCATTTTCTATATTTGGTATGTGATGCACATGGGCACATCACCTAGCAACACTACTGATTTATGTAGCAGACTAGTTCATTGTCTTGTTGCAACATAGGAGCAACATCTAGCAGCTTCCATGCAACACTGAAGCAAAGCAACAATACATATTCAATATTCAGAAATTTAACTGAACTTGGCACTTAGGGTGAGCAGTAGATATTCAGTTCTTCAGCCACAAAGAACCTGATCAAACCGTACCGATTGCATAACTTATATGCTTACATATAAAAAGCATACCTAACCAACATCAAACCCAAAATAATGTTAACTTATATGCTGAAACATATAACAGCATACCTAACTTAAGATAATCAGCAGCTTCCTCCTCCTTCAGCAACTGTGCCCATCTTCACTTCTTCAGAAATTTGAGGCGGCGTGAGCGGCGCACCACACACGGAGAAGCCTTCTTCTTGACCACCGTTCTGTTGGACAGCTGCGCCACCTGATCCTGAGCCACCTCCTCTTCTTCCACCTTCACTATGCCAGGGAGGAGGGGAAGGAGCTCGACGTCGATGGGCATTGTCTTGCCACCCTCGACGGCGACCGACGCTACCATCTGCACAGCGTCCTCCTCGCCATCCTCCTGGTCCAACGGCAGCACTGGCTTCGACACATGGCGGACCTGGTAGTCCGGGCTGACGGGTGCAGGGACAGCGAGCTCGACGTCGACGCGGTCCGCCCTCGACGCGACGCGTGCTGAATCTGGCCGCAGCGTCATGGTGGTGGAGCGGTACATCCACCACCTTGCGCGCTGAACAGGGGAGTCGCTCAGCGTGGCCTCTCGCATTGCCCACACGAGTAGGACAGCCGGCGGGACGCCGCGGCCGTAGGGGAAGGCGCGCTTCCTCTCGGCGTCGGTGAGGACTTTGACGAGGCCACGCGCGTGGTTGACCAACATCTCCGTGCTGGGGAACCAGCCGCACACCTCCGTCAACTGCGCGCACCACCCCTCGTCATCGCCGGCGAGGTCAATCATCGCTCTCTGCCAGCCGAGGCTTCTCTCTATGGAGGCGGCTACAGCGGTCGCCGGCGAGGGTATTCTCGATCTACTGTAGGTGGGGATAAGAGGGGAGTTCGAACCGGCGCCCGTGGGAGGTGGGTGAGTGTGTGGTGGGTAGGAGAGTGGTACAGTTACTTATTTAATGGCATTTAGGACGTGGGCAGGGGAAATGTACAATAATATTCTTTCTACCTCCCGCCCCGGTCATTACACAGCCCCGGTCATTACACAGTAAAGAATTTTTTTGATTTTTGTTTACAGGGAAACATTTTACTTTATTTAAACAAAGACTGTGATCTCGTCTGCTAATACACTAAGGGTACAATCACGGGGCCAAAGCCTCCAAACCAAAGAAACACAAGCGCCTACAGCCACCTTAGCCGAAGTATGAGCCGGCCGATTAACACAGTAAATAATTGAAGCAAGTGTTCTACTCTTGTTCCTTCTCCACTTTTTTGCACCTGATAGAAGACAAGCTAAGTTAAAGAATGATACAAACTTTAATAATCCACAATGCATACAAACACTTACTTCTGATTTTGTTTGCATTTCTTGCTACGTCTAGTGTGTCCTACCAATTTGCAAGCGCCGCACCGGGTTTTCAACTCATCAAAAGAGAGTGGTCTACCATTTTTCGAGACAGGGCGGCTCTCATCTGCCTTTGTTGCACCTTTGCTTGACACTTTCATAGGATCTTTAACCTCAATCATGTTGCCTTCACCATCGTCCACATATTCAACTGCACATTTACTGATGTCATTTGTTTGCTTCAACACATTTTCCTGTACCAGATCGTACTCATGACTCTTAGCTATCACAGCCTTCAAACTCTCCTGTAACTGATCCCACAAAGCAGGGTGTTTGCATGCCGCATGCATAGCTTCAGACGCTAACACACTGACCTGGCTATATTTCATTCTTTCCCCGGCCCCAGTCCAACCAAATCCCAACAGATCTCTTGTGCGCCTCGCGGGCAGTCCCAACCTTGCTTCTTTTGTGAACCGAATAAGAACTAAACACTTTGGTATTTCAGATATGTTCAAGTGCTTCAGTACATGGAATATGTGCTTGCAAGGTAGACCCTTTTGAATCATTCTTCTGCAGTTGCACCTTATAGTTTCTGCGGAATTTACTGGTGTATACTCCACCCAAAAACGGCGCTTCCGGCTATTCTTCCAGGCCACGATGTACTGCCGTGATCCGTCTCCCAACTTAATTTCTACAATCTCCATGCCGTCAATTTTTCTAAGATCATCTTGCAACATATAGGAAGTTTGCTGGAGTGAAGACATGAGAAGCAGCTATCTCAAGTTCCCTCGAGCTAGTAACTAGCATCGGTAAACTCTGTGAGGCCTGCAGTCATCTCGCGCCTCGTTTTCACGGATACACACAACGGCGTTCTCATAGTGAAAAATCATATCCACCAGGGTCATTTCACCGTCTAGGTGGAGGTGAAGGCATGAGTTCAGGCTTTCACTCCGCTGGTTGCTTTTCATGCCAAGCCAAAACCCCTCAGTTAGATACACCGCGGCCCACAGTCTCCTCTTCTTATACATCCGCCTCAACCATGTTACAGTTTTTTCCGACTGCCATCTTTTGGAAAATGCGTGCCATCTCTCCTCAAACGTTGCCGTGGACGTGCTGTAGTACAGAAGAGTTCGGAACTCCTTCAAGGACTTGTGACTGAGGTGAATCTTCATATTTTTCTCTATGTGCCACGTACATATACGGTGCCACACATCTGGCAAGACTTCGCGAATTGCCTTGATCATCGCAGCGTCGGCGTCTGTGATAACACTCTTAGGCATCTTTTGACACATGGACCTCAAAAAAGTCTTTTGACACATGGACCTCAAAAAAGTCTGCAGAAGCCACACGTATGTCTCCTCGGTCTCGTCCGAAACTATGGCACAACCAAAAACAGTGGTCTTCCGGTGATTGTTAAGACCAACAAAAGGTATGAATGGCATACCATAGCGGTTCATCTTGTACGTGCTGTCAAATACAAGCACGTCGCCGAAGTCCTCATAGTCATGACGAGACTGGGAGTCGCACCAGAACATCCTATTCAAATGTCCTTCCTTATCTAGCCTGTACTCGAAAAAGAAGCTAGGATCCCTCTGTTTCCTACTGGCCATGATGCCTATGGCTGTGGCAGCATCACCTTTTGAAAGCAGCTTCCTCTTCTCCTTGGCGCAAAGGTTGTATATTTCACGCCTGGTGAAACCAACACCGCCGTACCATACATGTTTGCTAATGAAGCAATCCATCATGTCGTGAATTCTAATCCCTGCAGCTCCCATGGACATTATCTCATGCTTCTGGTACTCTTTGATGTTTCTGTGGGACCAAAGAAAAGGTACCTCGTCCGGTCCTGCCAACATATGGCTATGCTTGTCCTCAAAACTTTCAACATACCAAACCCCACGCTTTTGGTCAAGCTTGACGGTCAGGTGCGCTTCGCAAAAGCAGCGTGTCTCGGCTCTGAGCCTACGGCTGTGTCCTTCCTTGGTTAGCAACTTGCTGTCACGTTTCCCTTGTCTTGAACAAACAAACCGCCAATAACGCATATGACGTGACTCTGTTTTTCTATACCTGACCTTATTCTTTCTTATGCTGAAACCATTATCTCTAGCATAGCTGTTGTAGAAATCATACGCAGCATCGTGAGACGTAAAGGTCATTTCCATTATCTGCATGAACATATCCCTCTTATCATCTGCACTGGCAGTATCTTGGACATTCTTTGCCCCATCATCTTGTGTCACCTACACAATCAAACCACAGCCATGAAAACAGATTTCTAAGGTTTAACATTACTTACTTCCATACTGAAGGTACTGAAGGAAATATGCCCTAGAGGCAATAATAAAGTTATTATTTATTTCCTTATTTCATGATAAATGTTTATTCATGCTAGAATTGTATTAACCGGAAACATAATACATGTGTGAATACATAGACAAACAAAGTGTCACTAGTATGCCTCTACTTGACTAGGCTCGTTAATCAAAGATGGTTATGTTTTCCTAACCATGAACAATGAGTTGTTATTTGGATTAACGGGATCACATCATTAGAATGATCTGATGACATGACCATTCCATTAGCTTAGCACCCGATCGTTTAGTATGTTGCTATTGCTTTCTTCATGACTTATACATGTTCCTATAACTATGAGATTATGCAACTCCCGTTTACCGGAGGAACACTTTGGGTACTACCAAACGTCACAACGTAACTGGGTGATTATAAAGGAGTACTACAGGTGTCTCCAAAGGTACATGTTGGGTTGGCGTATTTCGAGATTAGGTTTTGTCACTCCGATTGTCGGAGAGGTATCTCTGGGCCCTCTCGGTAATGCACATCACATAAGCCTTGCAAGCATTGCACTAATGAGTTAGTTGTGATGATGTATTACAGAACGAGTAAAAGAGACTTGCCGGTAACGAGATTGAACTAGGTATTGATACCAACGATCGAATCTCGGGCAAGTAACATACCGATGACAAAGGGAACAACGTATGTTGTTATGCGGTCTGACCGATAAAGATCTTCGTAGAATATGTAGGAGCCAATATGGGCATCCAGGTCCCGCTATTGGTTATTGACCGGAGACGTCGGAGACGTGTCTCGGTCATGTCTACATTGTTCTCGAACCCGTAGGGTCCGCACGCTTAAGGTTACGATGACAGTTATATTATGAGTTTATGCATTTTGATGTATCGAAGGTTGTTCGGAGTCCCGGATATGATCACGGACATGACGAGGAGTCTCGAAATGGTTGATACGTAAAGATTGATATATTGGAAGCCTATGTTTGGATATCGGAAGTGTTCCAGGTGAAATCGGGATTTTACCAGAGTACCGGGAAGGTTACCGGAACCCCCCGGGAGCTAAATGGGCCATGATGGGCCTTAGTGGAAAAGAGAAGAGGCAGCCCTACATGGGCTGCGCACCTCCCCCTTCCCCTAGTCCTATTAGGACTAGGAGAGGTGGCCGGCCCCCCTCTCTCTCTTTTCCCCCTCCGCGAATCCTATTCCAACTAGGATTGGGGGGGGGGGGAATCCTACTCCCGGAGGGAGTAGGACTCTCCTGGCGCGCCCCTTGTGGCCGGCCAGCCTCCCCCCTTTGGTCCTTTATATACTGGGGTAGAGGCACCCTAGAACACACAAGTTGATCCACGTGATCTATTCCTTAGCCGTGTGCGGTGCCCCCAGCCACCATATTCCTCGATAATACTGTAGCGGAGTTTAGGCGAAGCCCTGCTGCTGTAGTGCATCAAGATCGTCACCACGCCGTCGTGCTGACGGAACTCTTCCCCGACACTTTGCTGGATCGGAGTCCGGGGATCGTCATCGAGCTGAACGTGTGCTCGAACTCGGAGGTGCCGTAGTTTCGGTGCTTGATCGGTTGGATCGTGAAGACGTACGACTACTTTCTCTACGTCGTGTCAACGCTTCCGCAGTCGGTCTGCGTGGGTACGTAGACAACACTCTCCCCTCTCGTTGCTATGCATCACATGATCTTGCGTGTGCGTAGGAAATTTTTTGAAATTACTACGAAACCCAACAGTGGAATCCGAGCCTAGGTTATTTATGTTGATGTTATATGCACGAGTATAACACAAGTAAGTTGTGGGCGATATAAGTCATACTGCCTACCAGCATGTCATACTTTGGTTCGGTGGCATTGTTGGACGAGATGACCTGGACCAACATTACGCGTACGCTTACGTGAGACCGGTTCCCCCGACGTGCTTTGCACATAGGTGGCTTGCGGGCGGCTGTCTCTCCAACTTTAGTTGAACCAAGTATGGCTACGCCCAGTCCTTGCGAAGGTTAAAACGGAGTCTATTTGACAAACTATCGTTGTGGTTTTGATGCGTAGGTGAGATTGGTTCTT
Source organism: Triticum urartu (assembly GCF_003073215.2). Taxonomy (NCBI): domain Eukaryota; kingdom Viridiplantae; phylum Streptophyta; class Magnoliopsida; order Poales; family Poaceae; genus Triticum; species Triticum urartu. Next base: position 98,970,603 of record NC_053023.1, read on the forward strand.
GCTTAAGCCCGTAGCAGCCACGTAAAACTTGCAACAACAAAGTAGAGGACGTCTAACTTGTTTTTGCAGGGCATGTTGTGATGTGATATGGTCAAGGCATGATGCTGAATTTTATTGTATGAGATGATCATGTTTTGTAACCGAGTTATCGGCAACTGGCAGGAGCCATATGGTTGTCGCTTTATTGTATGCAATGCAATCGCGATGTAATGCTTTACTTTATTACTAAACGATAGTGATAGTCGTGGAAACATAAGATTGGCGAGACGACAACGATGCCACGATGGAGATCAAGGTGTCGCGCCGGTGACGATGGTGATCATAACGATGCTTCGGAGATGGAGATCACAAGCACAAGATGATGATGGCCATATCATATCACTTATATTGATTGCATGAGATGTTTATCCTTTTATGCATCTTATCTTGCTTTGATTGACGGTAGCATTATAAGATTATCTCTCACTAAATTATCAAGAAGTGTTCTCCCTGAGTATGCACCGTTGCCAAAGTTCGTCGTGCCCAGACACCACGTGATGATCGGGTGTGATAAGCTCTACGTCCACCTACAACGGGTGCAAGCCAGTTTTGCACACGCAGAATACTCAGGTTAAACTTGACGAGCCTAGCATATGCAGATATGGCCTCGGAACACGGAGACCGAAAGGTCAAGCGTGAATCATATAGTAGATATGATCAACATAACGATGTTCACCATTGAAAACTACTCCATCTCACGTGAAGATCGGTTATGGTTTAGTTGATTTGGATCACGTAATCACTTAGAAGATTAGAGGGATGTCTATCTAAGTGGGAGTTCTTAAGTAATTTGATTAATTGAACTTAAACTTATCATGAACTTAGTACCTGATAGTATCTTGCTTGTTTATGTTGATTGTAGATAGATGGCTCGTGCTGTTGTTCCGATGAATTTTAATGCGTTCCTTGAGAAAGCAAAGTTGAAAGATGATAGTAGCAATTATACGGACTGGGTCCGTAACTTGAGGATTATCCTCATTGCTGCTCAGAAGAATTACGTCCTGGAAGCACCGCCGGGTGCCAGGCCTGCTGCTGGAGCAACACCAGATGTTATGAACGTCTGGCAGAGCAAAGCTGATGACTACTCGATAGTTCAGTGTGCCATGCTTTACGGCTTAGAATCGGGACTTCAACGACGTTTTGAACGTCATGGAGCATATGAGATGTTCCAGGAGTTGAAGTTAATATTTCAAGCAAATGCCCGGATTGAGAGATATGAAGTCTCCAATAAGTTCTATAGCTGCAAGATGGAGGAGAACAGTTCTGTCAGTGAGCATATACTCAAAATGTCTGGGTATAATAATCACTTCAATTGGGAGTTAATCTTCCGGATGATTGTGTCATTGACAGAATTCTCCAATCACTGCCACCAAGCTACAAGAGCTTAGTGATGAACTATAATATGCAAGGGATGAACAAGACTATTCCCGAGCTCTTCGCAATGCTGAAAGCTGCGGAGGTAGAAATCAAAAAGGAGCATCAAGTGTTGATGGTTAACAAGACCACTAGTTTCAAGAAAAAGGGCAAAGGGAAGAAGAAGGGGAACTTCAAGAAGAAAAGCAAGCAAGTTGCTGCTCAGGAGAAGAAACCCATGTCTGGACCTAAGCCTGAAACTGAGTACTTCTACTGCAAGCAGACTGGTCACTGGAAGCGGAACTGCCCCAAGTATTTGGCGGATAAGAAGGATGGCAAGGTGAACAAAGGTATATGTGATATACATGTTATTGATGTGTACCTTACTAGAGCTCGCAGTAGAACCTGGGTATTTGATACTGGTTCTGTTGCTAATATTTGCAACTCGAAACAGGGACTACGGAATAAGCGGGCGCTGGCAAAGGACGAGGTGACGATGCGCGTGGGAAACGGTTCCAAAGTCGATGTGATCGCGGTCGGCACGCTACCTCTACATCTACCTTCGGGATTAATATTAGACCTAAATAATTGTTATTTGGTGCCAGCGTTGAGCATGAACATTATATCTGGATCTTGTTTGATGCGAGACGGTTATTCATTTAAATTAGAGAATAATGGTTGTTCTATTTATATGAGTAATATCTTTTATGGTCATGCACCTTTGAAGAGTGGTCTATTTTTGATGAATCTCGATAGTAGTTATACACATATTCATAATGTTGAAGCCAAAAGATGCAGAGTTGATAATGAAAGTGCAACTTATTTGTGGCACTGTCGTTTGGGTCATATCGGTGTAAAGCGCATGAAGAAACTCCATACTGATGGACTTTTGGAACCACTTGATTATGAATCACTTGGTACTTGCGAACCGCGCCTCATGGGCAAGATGACTAAAACACCGTTCTCCGGTACTATGGAGAGAGCAACAGATTTGTTGGAAATCATACATACCGATGTATGTGGTCCGATGAATATTGAGGCTCGTGGCGGATATCGTTATTTGCTCACCTTCACAGATGACTTAAGCAGATATGGGTATATCTACTTAATGAAACATAAGTCTGAAACATTTGAAAAGTTCAAAGAATTTCAGTGTGAAGTTCAAAATCATCGTAACAAGAAAATAAAGTTTCTATGATGTGATCGTGGAGGAGAATATTTGAGTTACGAGTTGGGCGTACATTTGAAAAATTGTGGAATAGTTTCGCAACTCACGCCACCCGGAACACCACAGCGTAATGGTGTGTCCGAACGTCGTAATCGTACTTTACTAGATATGGTGCGATCTATGATGTCTCTTACTGATTTACCGCTATCGTTTTGGGGTTATGCTTTAGAGACGGCCGCATTCACGTTAAATAGGGCACCATCAAAATCCGTTGAGACGACGCCTTATGAACTATGGTTTGGCAAGAAACCAAAGTTGTCGTTTCTTAAAGTTTGGGGCTGCGATGCTTATGTGAAAAAGCTTCAACCTGATAAGCTCGAACCCAAATCGGAGAAATGTGTCTTCATAGGATACCCAAAGGAGACTGTTGGGTACACCTTCTATCACAGATCCGAAGGCAAGACATTCGTTGCTAAGAATGGATCCTTTCTAGAGAAGGAGTTTCTCTCGAAAGAAGTGAGTGGGAGGAAAGTAGAACTTGACGAGGTAACTGTACCTGCTCCTTTATTGGAAAGTAGTACATCACAGAAAATTGTTTCTGCGACACCTACACCAATAAGTGAGGAAGCTAATGATGATAGTCATGAAACTTCAGATCAAGATACTACTGAACCTCGTAGATCAACCAGAGTAAGATCCGCGCCAGAGTGGTACGGTAATCCTGTTCTGGAAATCATGCTACTAGATCATGATGAACCTACGAACTATGAAGAAGCGATGGTGAGCCCAGATTCCGCAAAGTGGCTTGAAGCCATGAAATCTGAGATGGGATCCATGTATGAGAACAAAGTATGGACTTTGGTTGACTTGCCCGATGATCGGCAAGCAATTGAGAATAAATGGATCTTTAAGAAGAAGACTGACGCTGATGGTAATGTTACTGTCTACAAAGCTCGACTTGTCACGAAAGGTTTTCGGCAAGTTCAAGGGATTGACTACGATGAGACCTTCTCACCCGTAGCGATGCTTAAGTCCGTCCGAATCATGTTAGCAATTGCCGCATTTTATGATTATGAAATTTGGCAAATGGATGTCAAAACTGCATTCCTGAATGGATTTCTGGAAGAAGAGTTGTATATGATGCAACCATAAGGTTTTGTCGATCCAAAAGGAGCTAACAAAGTGTGCAAGCTCCAGCGATCCATTTATGGACTGGTGCAAGCTTCTCGGAGTTGGAATAAACGCTTTGATAGTGTGATCAAAGCATTTGGTTTTATACAGACTTTCGGAGAAGCCTGTGTTTAAAAGAAAGTGAGTGGGAGCTATGTAGCATTTCTAATATTATATGTGGATGACATATTACTAATTGGAAATGATATAGAATTTCTGGATAGCATAAAGGGATACTTGAATAAGAGTTTTTCAATGAAAGACCTCGGTGAAGCTGCTTACATATTAGGCATAAAGATCTATAGAGATAGATCAAAACGCTTAATTGGACTTTCACAAACAACATACCTTGACAAAATTTTGAAGAAGTTCAAAATGGATCAAGCAAAGAAAGGATTCTTGCCTGTGTTACAAGGTGTGAAATTAAGTAAGACTCAATGCCCGACCACTGCAGAAGATAGAGAGAATATGAAAGATGTTCCCTATGCATCAGCCATAGGATCTATCATGTATGCAATGCTGTGTACCAGACCCGATGTGTGCCTTGCTATAAGTCTAGCAGGGAGGTACCAAAGTAATCCAGGAGTGGATCACTAGACAGCGGTCAAGAACATCCCGAAATACCTGAAAAGGACTAAGGATATGTTTCTCGTATATGGAGGTGACAAAGAGCTCATCGTAAAAGGTTACGTTGATGCAAGCTTTGACACTGATCCGGACGATTCTAAATCACAAACCGGATACGTGTTTACATTAAACAGTGGAGCTGTCAGTTGGTGCAGTTCTAAACAAAGCGTCGTAGCGGGATCTACATGTGAAGCGGAGTACATAGCTGCTTCGGAAGCAGCGAACGAAGGAGTCTGGATGAAGGAGTTCATATCCGATCTAGGTGTCATACCTAGTGCATCGGGTCCAATGAATATCTTTTGTGACAATACTGGTGCAATTGCCTTGGCAAAGGAATCCAGATTTCACAAAAGGACCAAGCACATCAAGAGACGCTTCAACTCCATCCGGGATCTAGTCTAGGTGGGAGACATAGAGATTTGCAAGATACATACGGATCTGAATGTTGCAGACCCGTTGACTAAGCCTCTTCCACGAGCAAAACATGATCAGCACCAAGGCTCCATGGGTGTTAGAATCATTACAGTGTAATCTAGATTATTGACTCTAGTGCAAGTGGGAGACTGAAGGAAATATGCCCTAGAGGCAATAATAAAGTTATTATTTATTTCCTTATAATCATGATAAATGTTTATTATTCATGCTAGAATTGTATTAACCGGAAACATAATACATGTGTGAATACATAGACAAACAAAGTGTCACTAGTATGCCTCTACTTGACTAGCTCGTTAATCAAAGATGGTTATGTTTCCTAACCATGAACAAATGAGTTGTTATTTGATTAACGGGATCACATCATTAGAGAATGATCTGATTGACATGACCCATTCCATTAGCTTAGCACCCGATCGTTTAGTATGTTGCTATTGCTTTCTTCATGACTTATACATGTTCCTATAACTATGAGATTATGCAACTCCCGTTTACCGGAGGAACACTTTGGGTACTACCAAACGTCACAACGTACTGGGTGATTATAAAGGAGTATTACAGGTGTCTCCAAAGGTACATGTTGGGTTGGCGTATTTCGAGATTAGGTTTTGTCACTCCGATTGTCGGAGAGGTATCTCTGGGCCCTCTCGGTAATGCACATCACATAAGCCTTGCAAGCATTGCAACTAAGAGTTAGTTGTGAGATGATGTATTACGGAACGAGTAAAGAGACTTGCCGGTAACGAGATTGAACTAGGTATTGGATACCGACGATCGAATCTCGGGCAAGTAACATACCGATGACAAAGGGAACAACGTATGTTGTTATGCGGTCTGACCGATAAAGATCTTCGTAGAATATGTAGGAGCCAATATGGGCATCCAGGTCCCGCTATTGGTTATTGACCGGAGACGTGTCTCGGTCATGTCTACATTGTTCTCGAACCCGTAGGGTCCGCACGCTTAAGGTTACGATGACAGTTATATTATGAGTTTATGCATTTTGATGTACCGAAGGTTGTTCGGAGTCCCGGATGTGATCACAGACATGACGAGGAGTCTCGAAATGGTCGATACGTAAAGATTGATATATTGGAAGCCTATGTTTGAATATCGGAAGTGTTCCGGGTGAAATCGGGATTTTTCCGGAGTACCGGGAAGGTTACCGGAACCCCCCGGGAGCTAAATGGGCCATGATGGGCCTTAGTGGAAAAGAGAAGAGGCAGCCCTACATGGGCTGCGCGCCTCCCCCTTCCCCTAGTCCTATTAGGACTAGGAGAGGTGGCCGGCCCCCCTCTCTCTCTTTTCCCCCTCCGCGAATCCTATTCCAACTAGGATTGGGGGGGGGGAATCCTACTCCCGGAGGGAGTAGGACTCTCCTGGCGCGCCCCTTGTGGCCGGCCAGCCTCCCCCCCTTTGGTCCTTTATATACTGAGGTAGAGGCACCCTAGAACACACAAGTTGATCCACGTGATCTATTCCTTAGCCGTGTGTGGTTCCCCCAGCCACCATATTCCTCGATAATACTGTAGCGGAGTTTAGGCGAAGCCCTGCTGCTGTAGTGCATCAAGATCGTCACCACGCCGTCGTGCTGACGGAACTCTTCCCCGACACTTTGCTGGATCGGAGTCCGGGGATCGTCATCGAACTGAACGTGTGCTCGAACTCGAAGGTGCCGTAGTTTCGGTTGTTGATCGGTTGGATCGTGAAGACGTACGACTACTTCCTCTACGTCGTGTCAACGCTTCCGCAGTTGGTCTGCGTGGGTACGTAGACAACACTCTCCCCTCTCGTTGCTATGCATCACATGATCTTGCGTGTGCGTAGGAAATTTTTTGAAATTACTACGATACCCAACACATACAACATTGATTACACACATACCTCACTTATGATGACCGACGACTCGGACTCCCCAGAACCAGGTGCATCTAATGATTCGTCGTTAAGGCCTGTCTCTGCGTCGGATTCACCGTAATAGTCGTACGCATTATAACATTCGGAAATGAACTGAAAAGTACAACACAAATACATAATTATTTATCATATAATATTCCTGAAGAAATTCAATTTGCATGCCAACAAAATTTTTCACTTACATACCTGACTAATGTAATCTTCATTCGAGAGCTCTGAGTTGTTTTCCTGATCATCATCAAGCTCATCGATCTACAAATTTTCAACACAAAGATTTAATGTTGTCGGATGCCACCAAAAAATTACAACATGACAATGCCACTCACATTAAGATCGTCCCATTCGTTCCCATTCTCTGTCCGATCTTCACGATCTGAATTTTCATCATCTGACCAATCTTCTATCCAGTCTTTCATCAGTTCTCCAAACTCCATGTCTACCATGATATCAGTTAACTCCTCGTCCGCCATTTCCTACAACCAATATTATGTATCATCACATGTGCAAACATTATCAATGATGAAATATAAAACACATAGCACACGATCACGGATGTTATGTAAACAACCGCAACCGAGGCCGTTCAGATCTGCCCAACTTAGTAAGGAAGATGGCCACGGCACCCGTCGTGATCGCTTTCAATCGCGAGGAACTGCACGATCTCAAAACCTAGCTTGATCGGTGATTACCTCTGCCGCCGGATACCTAGGTTAGCCGCCACATCAAATAACGATACCGGTGGTGCGCACAGCCAACGGCAACCGACACTACGTGAACCCAGATCACGAGGAGCAGCACTACCGGAACAAGATCCACGATCGCATGCGCCGCCGGGTAGCTAGGTTACCCGCCCCACTAGGTTAACCACTACCACTGGCGGCGGTAGTTCGTTCGATGTTGCCGCGAGCGAGACTAGAGGGGGGACGCGGGATGCGGTACCTGTGCGCGCTCATTGGAGATTCACAACGTTGTCGCGCCCGCTGTCCGACGAGATCGCCGGCGACGAGATAGCCGCCGCTAGAGATCTACTACGTGACTTATGGAGCTGCGTCAATGCTCGCGAGATTGATGGAGCTGCTCGCGTGAATGATTGGATTCGGCAGGTCTTACGTGGACATGGGTCGTGTGATGTTTTTTTTTTCGGACCAGAGTACTGTACGTATACGTTCTGGGTTATACAGAGCTAGACAGGGCTTGGATCTGGGCTGTGACGGGTCAGGAAAAAAACAATTTGGCGGAGACAAAAATACCCCTCCGAAATTAGGTTAGGGGGAAGCACTGGAGCAGGGCTCAATGGGCTGACCAGACCCGAATGAAAGCCCCTTTTTCTACTAGTGGAGATCTCTGTTTACAGATGAGATGCCAGCGGTGCCCGCGTGAGGGCCTGCCGATCTGCCTGATAAAGAAGGTGGTCCTAGGGTTCTTCTCGCGTTAAGACGGTGTCATGCTTGATGCCTGTCCTCATTGATCTGGCAGGTGGTGGTGGCTGCTGCTCTGCGTCGTCGACGACTCGAACCCGCTGCCTCTGTTGCCCGGGTCGTTGTTGTTGCAGCACAGCTCGTCCGTGGTGGCGTTGGTGTTGACCGCGCCGCCCGGGCTCACGCCCGCCATCCAGTTCAGCGTTCTGGAGCTCCACACCGACGGGATCACCGCGCCGTGCAGCGCGTCCGCGTCCAGGTACCCGGGGAAGTCCGCCGTCTGGTTGTTGTTGTACCCCGACAGCGACGACAGGGAGCCGTCATCGCTGCACCCGCCCAACGCGGCGTGCGCACCGCCAGCGCCGTCCATGCTGCCCCGGCTGTACACGTAGCTCTCCGCCGACACCAGGGGCGGCATGGGCTGCGTCCCCACGGGCGACGACAGTATCAGCTCGGCCTCGCTGAATACGGCAGTGCGGGTGACGGGCGTGGCGGCAGCGGCAGCGCCGGCGTGAGCGAGCGGCTTGTGGATGGCAGGGTCGATGCGGCGCTGGCGGAGCTTCTTCTTGATGATGGTGTTCCAGAAGTTCTTGACCTCGTTGTTGGTGCGCCCGGGCAGCTGCGCGGCGATCTGAGACCACTTGTTGCCCCGGATGGAGTGGAGGTGGATGATGAGGTCCTCCTCCCCCTGCGAGAAGGGCCCACCTCGGTCCGGCGTCATGTAGTGCATCCACCTCAGCCTGCAGCTCTTCCCGCACCTCTCAAGGCCTAAATTGATTAAAACACGATTAATTCCATCCATTTGGCCGTTCAAAACTGCTACTCTAACTAGTTCTCCACACAAAAAACATTGTCAATCAATTGCATCATATAAAAGGAAACCGTCTCTAATTTAGATATAAAATATTAGAGTGGCCGTAGTGAACTAGGGATGCGGCTATAGGTTGGTACGGTACCTGCAATCTTGGCGATACAGCTCCATCAGCCGTAGCCATACTGGGCAACGTGGTTCATGAGCTTCTCGTCGTCCTCCGGCGACCAGAGGCCGCGCTTCAGCCTCTTCTTGGTCGCGCCCGGCCGCTTCGACATGCCGCCGACTGATTGAGACGACGCGGACTCAAGCTCAATGGCGTTGCCGGCCGTGCAGCTTTGCTAGCCGGCCGTCGCGAGCCGAAGGCGGCGGCCGTCGATGGCGGCAATGACAGAGGAAGGAACGACCGACGGAGGCGGTAATGACAGACGAAGGAACGACCGACGGAGTGATATAGGGAAGACAAAGCGAGGCCAGCCAGAGCATAAAAGGGGCCACAAGGCGGAAGGTGGGAGGTCGCTCTCATGGCGTAGCGCTTGCCTCGCCCTTGAGACTACTGCCGGCGTACGCTGTCATCTTTTTTTTTTCTTTTTTTTTGCGGGGATACTCTCTCATCTTTTCAGCGCTAGTGAATCCACCTTTGCGCATCCGACGGAGCAGATACGTTGGTCGTGAAATCTTTGGCCCGAGTGCAGGGTTGAAAATTGCAACGAAATTTCAGTGAAATCTCTGAAATTTCGCATATTTCAGTAGGGTCTAAAATATTTTTAAAGCCAAAATTTCAACGCAGATTTAAACTGATTTCAAAATAAATTTAAATTATGTTAAAATTCATTAAAATTAAGTAAAATTTAAAATCTCAAAATCCGAAGTAATGTCCAAAATATACCAATTTTCCGAAATTTCGCATATTTTGATAAGGTTTGAAATTTAAAACCTTAGTCGTGTGTGTGGGCTGATTAGACAAAGAGATTTGGTCTCGTAACTGTCCACCCAGCTGCAGTGCTTTTCCGCATCTTTCCCTCGCTTTAATCGTTTTTCACCTTGACACCTTTGCATCCTCCACTACCACCACACAGATAGATGCTGCATGCATTGCATTGCATGCACCCTAGCCCTAGCCGGCCCCGTGGGACTTTGGATGGAACTCATTTTGCGTTAGGATCACTTCTTGGTGCTGCAAGTTATCGAGTTATTTACCCAAAACCATCACACATTATGGGTTAGGGTAACAGATCAGTACCACATTTGAGCCAAAGCACAAAAAACCACCAACAATAGGGCTAATCTGTAACGCGGAGCACTGACGCTGCGTTTTAGCCCAGAAAACAGTGAAACCGACAGGTGGGGCTTGCCTGTCAGGATGATGTGGCAAAAAAATCCACGTGGGCAGGTTGACTAGTCTCTTTCTCCTCTCTCTCCTCTCTTCTGGCGCCGGAGTTCTCTGTGATTGTGTGCGTGCATGCTCCAGCCCCCTGGCGCCGCGCAGAGGTCGAGCACGGTGCGCGCCACGGACAGGGCGGATGGGCACGAGGTTGACGCCGACGACGAAGGCGCCGGCGGGGGCACGGGCGACGGCCACCTGCATCCAGCCCCCCGGCGCCGCGCAGAGGTCGAGCACGGCGCGCGCCGGCGGGAGGAACCGGAAGCAATCGTCGAGCTGCTGCAGCTTGAAGGCCGCACGACTTCGGTAGCCCTGCTCCTTGGCGAGGTGGTAGTACTCGTCCTGCCGCTGCTTCCCCTTCGCCTTGCCCGTGGAGCTCTCGACTTGCATCGGCAGAGATGGCTCGCCGCGCACAAGCTGCTCGACACAATGCTCCATAGAAATAGAGATGGGATGAAGATGACCATGTAGTCAATGACAGGCGGGGCCCACAGCTCATCTACCACCTCAGCTAGTCAAAGTTTTTCTGTGTGCTTGGTATTTGCCACTTCAGCCCGACAGGCATGACCCACCTGTCGGATTCGCTGTTTTCTGGACTAAAACGCAGCGTCGGTGCTTCGCGTTACAGATTAGCCCCATTGTTGGTGAGTTTTTGTGCCCTGCCTCAAATGTGGTACTGATCTGTTACCCTAGTCTATAATGTGGTGGTTTTGGATAAATAACTCCAAGTTATCTGGAAAGCAAGCAATTGATAAGCTAGCACGGGCATGGCAACAGACATGTCCTATCCATCGTCTCTAATCGTGTAATGCATCTATTCTATTCCACCACGCATATCAACCACAACAGTTACGTACGTAGCCCCTTCAATTCCTTCAATATAGATGTGTCATTTTACAATAATGTCGCGGTCAAGTAAGCATTTTTAAATTGCACACAGAAAGAATCGCAAACATTTATTGACGCCGTCAAAATATTTCTGTAGGTCATGCAACGCTTACGTGCATAACCCCTTCAACTCCTGTCGATATACATGTCACACTAGACTACATGTGCCTCAATCAATATTTTTTTTATTAAGTTTGTCTACGTACAGATGTGAAAGAAACACCAACATCCATTGGTAGTGTCGAATTGGTAGATAGGTACCACTAAATCCGTCATGAAATATACGTATCTATGTTTTTTTTTAGTTGTTTGGATTACTTACCACATGTGTCACGTGGTTATCTATGCTTACTTAAAATTGCATGTTTTAGAGATTATAAGCAATCAAATTGGAAATGGGTTAGTCATACTGAAGCCGACATGTATTTCAGCATACGCAGGTAGTACTACTGGTTACCTGTAGGCTGATGCGTACGGAGGCTACCTGTAGGCTGTAGCAAGTGATCCTATAATTAGGGTGAAGATTGGGTTCAAAGAAAGTAGGAGCTGTAAGAAAAGGCCAAATGGCCCCTGTGACACGAGAGATTTAATCTGGGGATCAACACTACAGCAAATCATGTGTGGATAATAGGGCGCGGCAATGATAACCACATACCATTAACGTTCGCTTTTCCTAGCTACGTGGCCTATATGAAGCAATCCTGTTAGCCTACTCTAATATGTGTGTGTGCGCGCGCGCGATCCCGGCCACAGCGACCTAGGGTTTTTATATGGAGCAGATCGTCCGGTAGATCATTCTCCCTGGCAGAGAGCCGGTCGCCAGCGAATAGTGACCGCGTGACAAAGAGTGTTTATAGCACACGTGCCCCTACACGCTACATACCGACAGGGTTCACTGTGGTGCTCACGCCTGCTTGCATGAAATGTTGGGTTCACGCTACGTACGAACGGCCCGGCGCCATTTGCGTCAGCCGCCGTCGACTTGTCGCACTCGCCCTGTCTGCACCTTCTTCGTTGGAAATTTGGATTGAGACGTGAAGCGGAGTCCACATACTGGAGCGGAATGGACGGCGGAGATGGGATGAGCCGGTCGACACCTAAGCTCGCCGAAGAGGTCACGCTTTGGATTTAGGGTTGAGGGGAGGAGGGAGGGGGCGAAATCACAGCATGTGCCAGGACCAAGCTGGGGGTGATATTTTTCGTGGTTCATGGATCTAGAGGGAGATTGGCAGGGAGCCAGCGGATTTGCTGTGGAACGTTTGACGTTGGGTGGCGCCGAACAACGGGCCGGCGGACGGGGTAAATCTACAGGGTCGCCTCTGGCACGGAGGAGGCCGAGCTGTGACGTTGACACAACGACAGCTAGTTGTATGATTTAATATATAGCGTCGACTAACTTAGAAGGGCAGTCACTACCGAAACATGGCACTACCCCGACGGCCGAATATATGCCGACGGCCCCCGTCAGCCTACTCCGTGCTATGCCGACAGCCAAGTCCAGGCCGTCGGGCTATCCGGATCTATGCCGACGGCCCCCGTCAGCACAGAAGCACCGTCGGCCTACCTGCGCGTACGCCTACAGCCGCCTTCGGCATACATGGACCGTCGGCATAGTCATGGGCCCGGCAACCCCCCTCGTGACGGATGACTAACGACGTTCAGACTATGCCGACGGTAGAGACGGACGGCCGTCGGCATAGATATGCACGTCACGCCATCAATCTGAAGCGCACCGACCAACATGTATGCTGATGGTCGGCATATACGCCACATCATCCATCCGCGGCGCGCCAACCATCTGCCCCCTGGACGCAGCTATGCCGACGGCTTTGACGTCGGCATAGTTATATTATATTATTTTTGTGTTTTCATATAGAATTTTTGATTTTTTTTACGTATTATTATTTGATTAACTTACATGTAGCATGTGTAAATATAAGCATGCATAGTAGTGGAGACTAGAGAAAGTGGCGTGACGATGGAGGGAGGGTGTGCGATATACTGGTATGCGCTCTGTTGCGCGAAAAACACACGATCGCAAGCAATTCAATCCGAGATGCTTCCCGCGAATTCTCAAAAATATCATTCTGAAATGCGTAATTGATTATTCCCTTGGTCATTATGCATGTGTGTGCAAACTAAACTACTATTCCACGTTCGAAACCGCAGCACGATCGATTGATGAGGCGACTGTATAGAAATCCCCGGGGACCGGTAGCTTGAAATCCTGCAGCTACATGTGCATGCATTAAACCGCGCGTACACATGTCGCCCCTCCACGTAGTACGCACCCACTGCACAAGAGTAGTACTGTACGCCGCGACTCAAGGAAAATACCTTTGATACGTGCAGATATGTTCATGCTATTATCTTCTTGTATGCAAATACTTCCTCCGTTCTGAATTACTTGTCTTAGATTTATCTAGATACGGAGATATCTAGCATTAAAATAAGTCTAGATACATCCGTATCTAGACAAATCCAAGACAAATAATTCGAAACGGAGGGAGTATATCCGAGATACCATCCACGTGTTGATACCTGATACTCACAATATATAATAGTTGGGACATGATAATTTCAGATAACTGGGCTGGGACGCTTGCCGCGCCCGGACGGAATTGTGTGTTGTCTGTGTCTCCAAAAGTAAATGAACAGGAACAGTGAGCTCGTTCTTTTTTATTCGAGAAAACTTTCAGCCTATTCGTCTTTAGGTGGTGTTTGGTTCAGAAGTCGTAGGAATTTTTCTAATTCCAGGGACTAATCAAAAAAGACTCTTCAATAGTATATCCCGGGAAGTTCAATCAGCTAGCTACGAAATTAAACAAACAGCGGTTTGTTCCATCAGGTAACTTTACTATGTTCTTGTTGTGGAACCAGCCTACCGGGATTCAAGGGATAAACTTGTCGCTGATGCTCACATTTTTTTTAGATTTATTTCAGATTTTTCAATGATAATCGTTCACTGTGAGGAGACGTTTCTACCGACTACAAAACTCCTATGGTCATAAGGATAGGATGTGTGTGTGTGCATTCATAAGAGTAAAATATTATGAGTAAGCATATGCAATTATACTATGTTCAAAAAAATGGAACACTATACGGTATAGGAGCTTTGATGTTTCGACATTGCCCTTGTGGGAGTTTTTAGGGTGTGATTATATTTGGTTTGTACCCAAATTTAACCTATCAAGATTTTGTTTGCCCATGAGGTCGACATTATTTAAAAGAATGTAATAGAGTTGCCAAAAGGAGTTTTGGCATGTTTAAAAGTTGACAGTCATCCAAACAAGAACCAACATTTTGGCCACGACCAAAACAACAAATTAGTAGGATAGAATTTAGTAGCAATCGTAACATACCCTTTACTCTCACAACTCCCACAAGGTCGGTTGTGAGAGCATGCACTTCACTGTCGAATATGGCCATGTTTGGTGGCCTCTCTATCTTTGGTGGTTTCACTGTCATTGGATTTGCCTTCATATTCGTCGATCTACCTCCATTGCAGTTGGATAACCTCATGGACAACTCGCTAGCAGGCAGTTTCCCAGTTATCATCTTTAAACGTTTGTGACTGGAGTGATTGTTGTGCCGCTTGCCTCCATTACCGGTTCACTTCATTGTCACCCCGACCATCCTTCTGGTGTGGTCTTGGGACGGAGGGCATGGACATAGTTGGGAAAGAGGTGTCCTATCTTCTCTACAACCAACGCCCAATGCGTCCTCCACCACCAAACCCTAAACCTAAATCAAACTATGAGCTAACCTCGTCGGATGTTGATCCACATCCTCGTGTTGCATGTGTCATCATCGTCGTGGCCGACTGCATCATCATTGGCTTTGGGTCGGTGGTGTCTCACTTGGACCATTAAGGCTACGGTCGACCATGTCATTGGCTCGATTGAAGGTTCACTAGTAGAAAAAGGGTCAAACGTGAAGCACATTAGTGTCGGTTTGAATTAGAGCCGGCACTAATGTGTACATTAGTGCCGGTTCGTGGCAGTGATCAATAGTACCGGTTCGTGGCGAACCTTTAGTACCGGTTCATGCCACGAACCGGTACTAAAGAGGCTGTGTCAGCCTGCGGTCAGGCTATGGCCCCACCATCACCATTTAGTGCCGGTTCGTACCACGAACCATTACTAATGAGGTTATGGCAAGCTGTTTTTAGTCCCACCTCGCCAAGAGAGAGGGAGTATGAGCGGTTTATAAGCCGTGAGTGCACAGACAATGACGAAGAGTTGCAATGCTCATCTACATGTTGATTAGCTTCAAGCCTTGCGGAATAGCATAGATTGCACTGAGCTATGTGTAGTGAAGTCTACACTATTCCGAAAGGCTTGAAGCAAATTAACCAGCATTGCACCTCTTTTTTATTTTTAATAACTTATTTAAACTCCGGACTTCTTTTGTGTTTAGTATGCAGCATTTAAAGCGACGTCATCAATTTCCAACATGTTCTGACATCATTTGTTGTTTTTCGGTCATTTACCTAATTGTTTAGAGAGCTAAATGACCGTGAAATTAAAAATCACTACAAAATGAATCCTGAAAATGTTGAAACTTGGCATGGTATCATCATATCACCCGCATAGCATGCCCGAAAGAGTAGAGAGGGTCACGGCAAAAACTGGACGCACTTCGTGTACAAACTGGACAAACTCTTTCCGAGTATCAGGGTTTCGGAGTACGGAGTGGGTACTAATGTGCATCCCACCAATCAGGAAGAATCACACGGATCGTGTGTTTCTTTCTAGCTCTTGCGAGTCGTTGGATCAAGGGTGTGTTTCTTCCTAGCTCATGTGAGTCGTTGGATCAAAACTACCACAATCACTTTGTGAGCCAGACGACCCTATATATAGCCCACCTCTCGCCTTCCCTGCATAAGTCTTTCAGTTCATCGACTACATACATCTACCAGTTCATCGACTGCATACATCTACCAGTTCATCGACTGAATACAAATCATTCGGATACGCCATCATACGTCCAACCGTGCATTTGATATGCATATATATGCATCACGAGCAACGGTTGGGCTGTATGATGGCGATACCGATTGGTTTGTTCTAGATCCGACGTAAAAAGTTTGATACAACTTCTTTTTTGTGACATAAGAGCTATCGATCTCTCCTCCTACCTATTTTAGTTACACAACTACCTATTTGTGCCAAATTTTCACTTTTGCTATTGCTCTTGCATCATAAGCATCCATGTTAACTAGACTTACAACTAATGCAATTTTACCAAACTATCTTGTGATCCATGTTGATTAGCTTCAAGCCTTGCGGAATAGCATAGATTGCACTGAGCTCTGTGCAGTGCAGTCTACACTATTCCGAAAGGCTTGAAGCAAATTAACCAGCATTGCACCTCTTTTTTATTTTTAATAACTTATTTAAACTCCGGACTTCTTTTGTGTTCAGTATGCAGCATTTAATGCGACGTCATCAATTTCCAACATGTTCTGACATCATTTGTTGTTTTTCGGTCATTTACCTAATTGTTCAGTATGTAGCATTCAATTTCCAGAAAAAAATAAATAGAAGAAAATAAATAATGCAGAAAAGAAAAAACTATATAAAAAACTACTCAAAAATAAATAAAAGAAAATAAGTAATGCAGAAAAGAAAAAACTATATAAAAATTTGTTGGCACGCTGCCCAGTGGGCCTGCCAGACCTAGGGTGTGCAAATACAGGCCCAGGCGGGCCAGCAGGCTCACAGGGCAGCGTGCCCTAATTAATTAGGCCGAGAAGCCTGCTATATAGAGGAGTTCGAAGAGGTAGCCGCGGCTGGATTTATAAACCAGTGCGGCTGCCCTGCGCCGGGCGAGGTGGGACAAACTTTGGGGTGGCAGCGCAAGGCCTTTAGTACCGGTTGGTGGCTCCAACCGGTATTAAAGGCCCCCCTTTAGTACCGGTTGGTGGCTCCAACCGGTACTAAAGGCCTTCGTTTCCCGCCGCTTGGCCTGGCGAAAATAGGCCTTTAGTACCGGTTGGAGCCACGAACCGGTACTAAAGGCCCATCCTATATATATAGCACTTACGAAAATTTCAGTTTCATTTCCCCACTTCGTCTCCAACCTCCGCCGCGCGCGCCGCTCGATCCCGTCGTCGCCGCCCATTGCCCGTACCGTCGTCCGTCGTCATCGTCGCTGTCCCCGCCGCCGCCCGTCGTCGTCGTCGTCTCGCTCTGCCGCCCCGAACGCCGCCGCCGTCCGTCGTCATCGCCGCGGCCGTACGTCTCTCTCTCGCTCCCGCACACACAT
This sequence comes from Triticum urartu, assembly GCF_003073215.2. Lineage (NCBI taxonomy): Eukaryota > Viridiplantae > Streptophyta > Magnoliopsida > Poales > Poaceae > Triticum > Triticum urartu. Next base: position 98,988,083 of record NC_053023.1, read on the forward strand.
ACACACACATACATACACACATACACACACACACACCGGCGCCCCCGCTCGTACGTACGGGGCGGCGGCGTACGGGGCCGCACACACACACACATATACCACACACACACGCATACATACACACATACGTACACACATATACGTATATATACACACACATGCATACACACACACATACACACACACATTTTTTTTACTTATTTTCTGTTTTTTAGAAAAGTTAATTAGATGATCGAATGTTAGATTAATGTCGAATGTTAGATGAATTAGCTAGCTAGATAGAAAAATTGTCGAACTAGAGATTAGAACTAGTTGAATAATTAATATAACTAGTTTATTTTTAGTAAGAAAATTTAGGTATATGAGATTAGAACTAGTTGAATAATTAATATAACTAGTTTATTTTTAGTAAGAAAATTTAGGTATATGAGATTAGAACTAGTTGAATAATTAATATAACTAGTTTATTTTTAGTAAGAAAATTTAGGTATATGAGATTAGAACTAGTTGAATAATTAATATAACTAGTTTATTTTTAGTAAGAAAATTTAGGTATATGAGATTAGAACTAGTTGAATAATTAATATAACTAGTTTATTTTTAGTAAGAAAATTTAGGTATATGAGATTAGAACTAGTTGAATAATTAATATAACTAGTTTATTTTTAGTAAGAAAATTTAGGTATATGAGATTTGATGATCTAATTAAAATATTATTTGTTAATGAGTTTTTCTGTTTATTTAATTTTTATATATTTTGAGTTTATATAAATGTTAGATTAATGTCGAATGTTAGATGAATTAGATAGAAAAGTTAAATATATAGTAATGTCAATTGAATATATAGTTAGGTATATTAATGTCAAATGTTAGATGAATATATATTTGGCTAGATATAGGTGTTTAATGTTTCACCTATATGAACATAGGAAATGTCATCTGACGACGAAAAAGATTTTATTATGTGCGAACACTGTGAAGACCAGCGCGGCCTGTGTGACCAAAATTTCCTTGTTGATGGTAGGCGCTTCAGCATCAAGCTGGATGAGACATTCGAAGTTGATACAGTAAGTCACTTTGTCAATTATTATTTGAATGGACAACTTATGCTTCATTTGCTTCAACTTATAATTTTAAATTTTCACTATTCTACTAGCGCATCCCCTGCCATGCAAGAATTTTTGTCTTGGATAAGATAGGTTTTAGTGCTATAGATGATATGGAGGTAAAGAGAGTTACTTTAAGACGGAGCATGGGTATACTTTCAACGTCAAATTATATAATGGAGACACATACACCCATTTTGAATGCAAAACTTGGAAAGCACTATGCAAGGCTTATGCATTTGAGCCTGATATGGTTATCACCTTTGATATTCGTCCGGAAGATGATATTGAAGGTAATATAGACATCTGGGTCGATGTGCAAACGCCTCCAGTTCTACCATTTGGTGAGTTTTTCTCAACCATGCATGCATATGTTTATGTCTTTCATACAGTTTATTCAAAAATAGTTGACAACTAATTTGTATTGTCAACTTATTTCGGTTCAAGCAAACATGTCCGGCGCTTGGTAGACAGGACCTACTACTGCCCCGGGGCTCAACTAAACTGCGAGGAGATAAGTCATTATGTTTCATGGCTTGAGGATCTTAATACTGTCAAGACAAATTTTTTTCCTAAACTTAGAAATGTTAGTACTCAAAACGTGCGACCAATGGTGATTGTATTGAACTACGGTCACATCTATAATCAAAAGATGATAAGATTTTAAATATTTGTCCTTAATTAGTGCATCTTTTGCATACATTATTTTTGAAGCTAAACTTTCATTGCTTAGTATATTAATTACTATACGATGTTGTTCAAAAGGGACTTCCGATGATAGTTGTGCCTCAGTGGATCGAGACAAAAGGTCGCATGTCAATGGTTAGCTTACGACCAAGATTTCCTACATTGCACATGAGTGCATTCAGGATTTCTGAAAGCGAAGAATGCTTAATAGTGAAAGATTGGAGTAAAATTGTTAACGATCGCAGAGAAGTACTAAGGGGCAGTAAGGAGAAGCGCTACCCAAGATTAGGAGACAGATTCATCTGCATGCTCCAGTATGATGAATCAGGAGAGCTATACATGTTCTATGCTATTCTACCTGAGAGGGAGCAGAAGGATCAGTAGCTACTAGTTCATGCTCTTAATTAGTACTTGTCTCATGTCCGTGTCCTGAACTTCGATGTTGGTGATGATTATGTTGAACTTGATGATATCTTTGCTTCTGTTACAAAGTGAATGTTTCCTCTTTAAGCTAGCCAGCGTTGATGATGATTAGATAGCTAGCGGTAATGACTATGATGATTAAATAGTGGTAATTAGACGACTACGATGATTTTTAGCTAGCTAGAGTTTATTTATTTATTTATTAATATGCGATGATGATGATGATGATGACTACAACTCATTATAACGTAAAACAATCCTAAATTAAATTGATAACACAAATTTAATTGAAAAATACAAAATAAAACAAAAACCCACAACCATTTAGTACCGGTTGGTGTTACCAACCGGTACTAAAGGGCTCCCGGCCCCCGGAGCTGGCTCGTGCCACGTGGTTCCCCTTTAGCATCGGTTCGTGCTGAACCGGTACTAAAGGGGGGGCCTTTAGTGCCGAAACTTGAACCGGCACTAAAGGGCCTTACGAACCGGTGCTATTGCCCGGTTCTGCACTAGTGGTTGCTCTCACCTTCATCTCCGTGTCTCTATCACTCTGTGCTTTCTAGAATTGATGTGGACGCATCTCTACTATTGTAACACCCACAGCCTCGCAGCTACACCTACTCAAGTTCCTGACATACAAGGACCGACCAATAGAGTTTGCGCACGTCAACTCAAATATCATGTACTGTTATTTCTAAGATCTTTTTAGTAGCTAATGAGAATACGATGATGCCTAAATTAGACTAGTTTGTATTATTCAGAAATGGGGAACTTAGCATGCACAAGAGGGACAGACTCTGAACCATGATCAAGCATGGATATGGCACCAAACACATAAGGATTGAAATGGGTCCCTGAGTGGTGATTTCAGGACTTGAATCCCACCATAATGATGCATGAAAACATGAACGAAATATACAAGATGACATTGCATTGTTCCTTTGTAGTTATATTTGTACTACCTGTAACACCCTCGATGCGGCTATATCTCCCACGTGTCAGAGCATGACTTCGAGGCATAACCGCATTGAAGGCAATGTCGCAAGAGGGGTAATCTTTACACATCCCATGTACTGAATAAGAAAGAGATACAGGGTTGGCTTACAAACGCCATTTCACACAATACATGAAAATAGCATTACTATACAATCAAGGTCCGATTACAGAACCAAAATAAAAGAAGACTACCCCTAATGCTACAGATCCCCGATCGCCCCAACTGGGCTCCACTACTGATCAACTGGAAATGAAACAACTCAACGCACACGATCTTCATCGAGCTCCTCCTTGAGCTCGTTTGCGTCGCCTGCATGGTATCATCGGCACCTGCAACTAGTTTTGGAAGTAAACTATGAGTCACGGGGACTCAGCAATCTCACACCCTCGCGGTGAAGACTATTTAAGCTTATGGGTAGGGAAAAGGTATGGGGTGGAGCTGCAGCAAGCACTAGCATATATATGGTGGCTAACATACGCAAAAGAGAGCGAGGAGAGAAGGCAAAGCACGGTCGTGTACTATAAATGATCAAGAAGTGATCCTGAAACTACTTACGCTCAAGCATAACTCCAACACCGTGTTCACTTTCCGGACTCCGCCGGAAAGAGACCATCACGGCTACACACGCGGTTGATGCATTTTAATTTAGTTAAGTTACAAGTTCTCTACAACCGGACATTAACAAATTCCCATCTGCCCATAACCGCGGGCACGGCTTTCGAAAGTTCAAAACCCTGCAGGGGTGTCCCAACTTAGCCCATCACAAGCTCTCACAGTCAACGAAGGATATTCCTTCTCCCAGGACGACCCGATCAGACTCGGAATCCCGGTTACAAGACATTTCGACAATGGTAAAACAAGACCGGCAAAGCCACCCGAATGTGCTGACAAATCCCGATAGGAGCTGCACATATCTCGTTCTCAGGGCACACTCAGATGAGACATCCTACGAGTAAAACCAACCCTCAAGTTGCCCCGAGGTGGCCCCGCAGTCTACTCGGTTCGGACCAACACTCAGAGGAGCACTGGCCCAGGGGGGTTTAAAATAAAGATGACCCTTGAGTCTGCAGAACCCAAGGGAAAAAGGCTTAGGTGGCAAATGGTAAAACCAAGGTTGGGCCTTGCTGGAGGAGTTTTATTCAAGGCGAACTGTCAAGGGGTTCCCATTATAACACAACCGCGTAAGGAACGTAAAATCAAGGAACATAACACCGATATGACGGAAACTAGGGCAGCAAGAGTGGAACAAAACACCAGGCATAAGGCCGAGCCTTCCACCCTTTACCAAGTATATAGATGCATTAATTAAATAAGAGATATTGTGATATCCCAACAAAATATCCATGTTCCAACATGGAACCAACTCCATCTTCACCTACAACTAACAACGCTATAAGAGGGGCTGAGCAAAGCGGTAACATAGCCAAACAACGGTTTGCTAGGACAAGGTGGGTTAGAGGCTTGGCATGACAATATGGGAGGCATGATATAGCAAGTGGTAGGTATCGCGACATAGGCATAGCAATAGAGCGAGCAACTAGCAAGCAAAGATAGAAGTGATTTCGAGGGTATGGTCATCTTGCCTGAGATCCCGCAAGGAAGAAGAACGAGTCCATGAAGAAGACAAACGGACGGAGTCGAACGAATCCTCACAAACGCGACGTTATCGGGACTAACCCGAAGAAGCAACACCGAAAAGAAGCAAACAACATAGTAAACAACCATCACACAACATGGCATGATGCACAACCAAGTATGATGCATGTCTGGTTTAATGATACATGGCATGGCAAAGTGCACAAACAATCCTACAAATTAAGTGGAGCTCAATATGCAACGAGTTGCATATTGACGGAACACCACATTCAAGTTATTTAGTTCGATCTCGTTTATGTACCCAACAATATTAAATGTTGATTAACATGGCAAGGGGGTGAAGCATATGAATAACAACCTAACTAGGCAATTTTAAATGAGGCCGGAACAACAAACAACAATTCCGGTAAATCCCCATATGCATTTATCAATTTGGTGCAACAACAATTTTTAAACATTTAAATGTTATTATCATGATGCGAATGACATGTGTAAGTTTTATGCAATAATTATGAAAATGTTGATAAGAGCATTTTATGAAGCATTTGTCACCGTGGTACAAAGAAAGGGGTGCCACGATGACGAAACGGTAATGATGCCATGGCAACATTCCGGAGATCCGGCAACTCAAATGAGATGCTAGTGCAAAGGAACAAGTGTGGGTGCGCGAAACTTGCAAGAGTGACGGGGAGAGATCCCGGATACCGGGTGTCCCACATGTCGGTGGCAAGGCAAAAGAGGGGCAACGTGCACCGACAGTTCGGACTCGAGGCGAACAAGGGTGCATCTCATACAACATGCATTGATTCGTTCACGGGCGTCGTCTCGGGGTTATACCTTTCGACGCGTGCATTATCGGAACGGATCAAGTTCATAGAGGGAAGTAGGCGTTCTCGCGACGACGGTAGTGGAAGTAGTCGTTCTCGCTTCGTAGATGTTCACACTCCGTAGGTGTTCGGGGTCAACAAGGAACTTGCCGTCCACGGGTCTTCGAGGGTTGACGGTACATGTTTTGAAGACGTTTGGGCGGGGGTAGCGGTACACGTTTTCGTAGACGTTCGGGGTCGTGGGTAGTTGAGCATAGTCGTTGTTGGACTTGCCGGATCCGATGCCTCCGGGCGTAGTGGTACACGTTCACGGAGTAGGTCGTACACGTTGTCGCTAGATGTTCACTTGACGGCCTTCAACGGCGGTAGTTGTTCTCGTTTCGTCATGGAAGTAGTTGCACATCTCATAGTGGTACTTGACGATTTCGGAGACGGCGGAAGACAAACTTGGCGGTCCTCGTCGTCCTGGTACTTGGCGTCCTCTCGGCCTTGACGGTGATGAAACGGAACGCGATGGACATGGTACTTGACGAATCCAGGGAACGGTAGTCGTACACGCATCGGAGAGGAACTTGGCGCCCCACTGAACTTGGCGATCTTGATGAACTGAAAGGGCATCGAGGGACTTGCACGACTCTGCCTCAGGAGGTCAACGGATGGCGACGGCATGCACGCATGCGGAGGACAAGACGAGTAGGTGACGTCCATGGCTCCATACCCCGGAGAAGCAGCGGGGACCGATGCAGGCGACGAGAAGGAGGCTGCAGGGAGGCGACGAGTAGGTCTCCGGCACGGGTGTCTGGCAAGATGGCTCGGCGGCGACCTGCTGCTGGCAGCGTGCTCCGGCGAGGCCGGCATCAGGCCGCGTGGCCCGCGGGCAAGCAGCGAGGGCGAAGAAGCAGCCCAGGCGCGGTCGAGGTGGGCGTCCTCGTGGCGCTCCTGATCCTGCTCGATGGAGAGGGCTGCGGGGGCGGCGCCTAGAGGTGTAGGGAAGCGACGGCGAGGACGAGGAAGCAGGGCAGCGACAAGACTTGACGCAGCTCCGGCAAGGGAAGAAAACAGTAGGAGGCGGCGGGGCTTGACGGATCCGGACGAGGGACTGGGGAATCGGGCGCGGGGATCCTCCTCTGGTGCGTTGCGAGGAGAGAGAGAGGAGGGAGAGATGGGAGAGAACGGATCGGGCGATGAGAGCAATGGGCGCGGGCGCTCTCTCCTGGCGGCGCGAGCAGGGAGACAAGGAGGAGGGGATCGATCGGGATTGGGGCTAGATTAGCGGGTTAGGTGGGCCTAGGGTTAGAAGGGGGCTTGGGCTGCGGGAATGGATGGCCTCGGGTGGCCGGCATGGGAGGTTGGGAGGCCCAGGAGGCCAGCGGGCTAGCTCTTATTCTCTCCTCTCTTCTATTCCCTTCTCTAAAATCTTTTTCCATTACTACAGGCAGAAATACAAAAGGGAAGAGCAGGGAAAAAAGAAGAGGAACTAGAGAAATATAAAAATATTCTCATGATCCTGAAAATGTGCTCTATTTAACAAAATTGGTTTGGAGATTTTTAAAGGGAGTAAAAATAATTCAAGTTTGAATTAAATTCAAACTTGAACCATTTTAAACCCTAACCAAAACAATTTCAATTGAGATAAGAAGTTACAGAGAGGGTGTAGGCATCATTTAGGATTTATAGGGATAGGTTGAACATTTTTTCGAACAGGGAAAATGCCACAAGAAAAAAATGGAATAAAGAAGAAAAGAGAAGTTTGGATGGGATAGAAACTTGGGTGAAACCAAGTTGAAGTTGATCAATAAGTAAAAAGGAAGGATCAAGGACAAGAAGAAGGTGTCGTAATGCACATGAACAAGTAAAAGGAAACAAGCACAACAATCATATGGAGACGAATACATGATGCAAAATAATAATAATAATAAAAATAATAATAAAACATCACAAGCAAGCAAGCAATCATGAACATGATGGATGCAAATGCACATGGCAACGGCAAAATAAATGGAAGACATCTGGAGCATCGGTCTCGGGCGTCACAACACTCCACCACTACGAGAGGATCTCGTCCCGAGATCTAGAATGGCACCGGAGAGAAACGGAAGAGGAAGAGAAAAGGTAAAACTAAGTTGCTTCTTTGACAAACGAGTGAAACCAATAAACCTTGCGAGGTTGAACAAATTGAAAGAAAGAATACAACGAAGATGAACAAAGTTGAAAAACACTCTGTTAGGAAAGAGAAACAAGGAACATTACTAGAATCTTATAGGTTGAAAGACATAAGAAAAGTGTCACCAAGGACAAGAAGTACATGCAAGCACTCCGGATGAAAAGAGATGTAGAAGGAACGATAAAGATCAAATACGACAACACTCCGGTTGGAAATGGAAGGCAATAATATGAATTTGTCAAAATGAAAGCACTTGGATGAGAGTCCGGTTAGAAGAGGAATGATAGACACAACACTCCGATCAAACAAGATAGAGAAGGAATAAGAATGATGTAATTTGGGCAGCACACCGACTGTAAAAGAAAGGAATTGAATATGAACTAGCCAAGATGAGAGAACTTGAAAAGGGGGCACGACACTCCGGTTAAATGGATAAGCATGAAAAGAACACGATCCTGACAATCCAAGATGATGAGAGAAAAGAGCAACATCACAAAGCCTCCGGGAGGAAGAATAGAAGATAGATAATTGAAATAAAAGAATGGAGAAGAAAAGGCCAACGTCTGCCACAATTGAGTTTGAAAAGGCATCCTTAGGAGAAGGGTCGAACGGAGTTGTTGGAAAACCAACAACGAAAAAAAGGTAAGCTTGTAGTGGGCTTATGGAGAACATCTCAAAACTATGAGGTGAAATTCTGCCACTAACGGGAACAATGGATTTGGATTGATATAAACAAAGGTGACGAGAAACTTATCTCACCGGTAGGATAAATGAAGAACTTGGATCATTTATAAGCATCATAATAGCAAAATTCCTTAGGAAAAGCTTTAGGTGAAATATAACCCAAGATAACTCCAATGAAGGGATTGATGGGTTGAAAAGAAACTTATGAACGAATTAAAAATGATGGGTTTAAAATATGTCATTCCGGACAATTTGTGAATCATGAAGCATGAAGGGAAATTGTCAAGAAAGACATAGCACCACCTGAAAAGATAAGATAGAAAGAATTGCACTTCGAAATGCAAGATGAAGAATACTTGAGCTCCTCTGAAAAGAATCTCAATGAACACTTCGAGAAGGAAACAATAAATCCTTGAAGGTAAAAAGAGCATGCACGTAAAAGATACGTAGACACATATGCATGTAAAATGTAGTAAAGCTAGGCAGAAAAATAATACTCCCTCTATTTTATTTACTCAGCATATTATCTTTGTGTCAAGTCAGACTTTGTAAAGTTTGACCAAATTTATAAAAAATATTATCATTCACAATATCAAATCAATACCATTAAAATCATCATTGAATATACTTTCACATGACATATACTTGTTATTTTGAAAGCCATATTGATAAACTTGGTCAAATATAATAAAGTTTGACTTTGATCAAAGCTAATATGCGGAGTAAATAAAAACGGATAACGGATAAAGTACTAATTAAGTAAATGCATACTGAGCTATAGCAACTTGTAATGTGGTGTAAAACCAGGGGCGGATCTAGAGGGTATCGTGGGTGCCATGGCATGCACTATTCGTTAGATTTATTGTGACGTTTAGGCATAATCACACTACTTTTGTGTACTTTCTCTAAAAAAAATACCTATGTATTGATGTTTCGCACCCCCAGTAATTTGATCCTAAGTCCGTCGCCGTGTAAAGCGGACTATTCTTTAAGTTACAGTAAGTACCCATTGGAAACGGATTTCCTATTTTACCAGAAATTACAAGTATGTTTCCTGTCGATCCTCTGCATATATCTATTTGTTTCCTTCTTGTCAATTTCTCTCTGTTTTCATGTGCTGAACGAATTTAGATTTCAGGATTATGACACGATATTGCAGGGGCGATTTCACTGTCCGGGCACCCTGGGCACGTGCCCGAGCTCGATCGCTGCAGATTTTTTGAGTAGCCGGAGTCACAATCGATGAATACGTGCGATATAGGGCAAAAATATGACAGCTTAGTGAATTGGGCTAGTTTGGGCGTTGTTTTGCCTTTTGGGCTTACTCACGCCAAACCAGAATGTCTAAGGGCCATCCATTATTTTTCTTTACATGGGCCACGTTAGGGTAGTTAGATCGATCTCGAGCCTTCTGGCTGCATCGCTCGCCTCACCTGTTTGGCTACCTCGCACACAGTTCGGTTGTTCGCCGCGCCGTAAGACTGTACCCTAGCAATTCCGGCATTGCAGGTGGTGGCCGGCGAGATGGACTGGTGAAGCACCGATGACCGGCAAGACTGCAAGAGATGGTGTATGACCGGGCCTTCAATTAGGCTACGATTCCACCAAGCAACGATCGGGATCTGAAGCGGAAGCGCAGGAATCAAAGTGGCATCCCCTATGGTGTGAATTCCTCCCCGACGGGTGGTGGCTCGTCCTCATCATCGTCGGCACTTCAGCGAGCACTAGTCACGTGTGCAGCACCAGCAAGTGCCCAACCTGCGCAAGGCCATGGCCAAGAGGCAGCAAATAGCCAACGACGATGGCCACCAACGGCAGCGCCAAACGACAACTAGGTGAGTTATCCGACTTTAATTAGGTTTCTTCAACTACATAATTGAGCATATTATTTAGTGACACTAGTGTGTTGGCGGTTTGATAGACCAAAGTACATTTTAGTTTATAGGGTGCCCAGGCTTTGGTAATTCGCTAGCTCCGCCACTGCGATATTGGGTTTTAATAGTTTTGAGTTTTCAAGGTTGGTACAACATGATTGCACAATGCAAAATGGTCTAGAATAAATAAAATAGTAATGCAGCTTCATAAAGTTTAATAAAGGCGACATTGCATTCTCTAGAAGCCTATACAAAACTATCAGTACAAAGTTAACTACGTGAGCATGCACACCAACTAGTATTAATTTGTGAAAGCAGTGGTTTTGCTTTGCAAGGACTTCGGTAAGAAAGGCTCAAGCCATGCCAATGTAGCATGTACTATATTAGTATATGGCATAGTGATTACAGAAAGGAACATATCACCAACTATATGGTAGGGTACTTCACTGATCAACAGAAGCAATAGGCGCACATCAGCGTTAATAGCGTTAAAGGGACAAGTGAGGGGATATCCGCCACAATCACCAGTTTAGCTATAGCAAACCCGTGACAAATGTGATCAACTTAGTTTACACACAACCAAGTTTTCAATCAAATTTCCACGAGTGTAGTAATATTGAAGTCACTGATAATTAACTAGGAATAAGGTCTTACCACTTGGCTAGTACATACTGTTTTGTCAGCTTTCCGATTTCTGAAAATAGTACTAAAAGCCTAAGCTTTCCGTCTTTGCATATCTAGCCGAGATTTTCCTGAAAACTTCCTTCAAAAGTGTTTCATTTTTAGAAATAGTTAGTGAAGCGCGTCCTTTGTCGCTCAGTTGCATAATTCAACGACCAGCTCTCAATCAAATTGCCATTGAAAGTAACCTCACAGTTTCTCTTTATTGGACCACCCCTCTGTGTGTGACATGGAAAAAATATGCTCTCCCGTCATGTGAACCGCATGGCAGATCGATCACGACCTCGAACATAACTCCTTCTTGGTTGCCAAATATGTGTCACTTTTGACTGGAAATCTTGATCTACATATTTGGCATTTCAGCCCGCACTGAGCATATCCACTACGGTAGCCTGACACGCCTGCAGCTATTGCTTTACAGTACATTAACTATTACCGTTGAGCCGCCCCACACATGCTAGCTATGCATTACGTCCGGCCACGTTAATCATTGTCCCGTAAGTACGCGCGTAGGACAGGTCCGGTGCAATCAACGCGCGCGCAGTTCCTCCTCCACAGTGCGCACGTACTGCACGGTAGTACGCGCGTGGACGCATGCATGGTGCAGCTAGCTTGCCCTATTGCCATGCCGCGGAATGCATGCATGGGTGCTCGAAATAAACACGACCGTGGCCGATCAAGCGATTGGGTCGGGTGCGCGTGGAGATGGCTTTCAGTACCACGGAACTTGTACGTTTTAGGCCTCTTTTGGTTCATAGGATAGGATTATCGTAGGAATAGGAATCTTTTAGAAAATAAGATGACATGTATCTTAAATCCTATGAGTAGGAATAGAAAACAAGATGTCATTTGGTTAACATCAAATGAATTTTTTCATTGAGTCTAGGCTCTTTTTTATTTTCCTGTAAAATGTGAAGGATAGGAACCAATCCTATGTAGGAATAGGAATTCATTCCTATGAACCAAAGGGCTTTAAAAGAAAAAATTCTATCTTCTAAAATTCCTATGAAATTCCTCTAAACCAAAAGAGGGCTTAGATTTCTGCATTTCGTCGAATAGTCTGACGACAGTGAGCGGTAGTGTCAAGTGTCAATGGCTACTAACAGTGAAGTCCTCACCTGTCACCAGCACGCCATACCCGTGTGTAATATACTTACGTTGGTGTGCCCGTCGATAGGGCTGTAGCTCACATTATCGCACCAGGTGACTATCCCGAAAAGCCTCTCCACGTTTCCGTAGGTAATGGGACGTACGTGTACAATACTTTGAGGTTCAACATAGAGCACTTCACCTTAACCACATGTTACACTTTTATAGTGACAGTATTACTATACCAACTACCAACAAGCCGTCGCTAGTCAACAGCATGTCATACCAGCACGTAACGTACGTGGCCCATACGTGTTGGTGTACACACATCGATCAATTTGTAACTCACACTTTAGTGCCACGTAACCAAATAGAAAAACCTCCCCGTATTTGGCAGGTAAAGGGACATGACGGACACACAAACTATTTTCACTTTGAAACCTGACCAAGAGCATTGTACCCTAACCACAGATTTGTACTAGTACTTTATAGTGGTAGTATTATGGCGTACCCGTGCGTAATATATGTAATATACGTGACCTAGACGTAATGTATCGTGACCTAGACGTGCTAATGTGCCTGTCGATGGGGCTGTAGCTAATACTGTCGCACCAGATGGTCAGTTAGAATAACCTCTATACGATTGGTAGGTAAAGGGACGTGACTGACACCTAGACTATTTGTACTTTGAAATTAGACAGGGGGCACCTTACCCTGACCATAAATTATTACCACTATAATGAAAGTACTCCCTATGCTATACTACTAACAAGCCCTCACAATCATCGGCGTGTGTAATGTATGTTCCTTATTTGTGTTGGTGTGCCCCTCAATTGTGCCATAGCTCATACTGGTGTACCAAATGTCCACCCTGAAAACATCTTCATGTTTGGTTCGTTAAGGAACGTGACTCACACACAAACTATCTGTACATTCAAATTTGACGGAGAGCACTTTAATATGTGCTATTGTGCCCGTTGACCGGGATGTAATTCACACTGCTGCACCAGATGACTAGTTAGAAAAATCGCTACATGTTTGGTATGTAAAGGGATGTGAATGACTCCCGGGCTATTTGTACTTTGAAATTTGACGAAGAGCATTTTACCTAGACCACAAATTGTGCTAATATAGTGGTGATATTATGTTGTACTTTACTAACAAGTCCTCACCAATCACCTTGTTATACCGGTGTGTAATGTATGTGGCCTATATGTGCAAGTCTGCCCGTCAATCGGGTTGTAACTCACATTGCCTCAAGGTTCCAGCTAGAAAAACGCTCCACGTCCAGTAGGTAAAATGATGTAACTGACACACAGATTTGTATGTTGAAATAACTTCACGGAGAGTATTCTACCGTGACTACAAATTATACTACTCCCCTCAATCCATATTATTTGTTGTTGCTTTAGTACAACTATACAACGATAAGTAATATTGATCGAAGAAAGTACTATTGTGATAGTATGCTATGCTACTACTAAAACAAGTCGTCACCGGTCATCAACATGTTGTATCCATGCATAATGAATGTGGCTATAGCTGACAGTCACACTGCACACTAGGTGACCAGCCCGAAGAACCTCTAGATGCTAGCACAAGTAAGGAACTAAGGGCACACAAACTATTTGTAGTTTCAAACTTGAAGTAGAGCATTTTACCCTGACCACAAATTATACTAGTATTATGCTATACTACTGCTAACAAGCTGTCACCAGCCATCAGCATGTCGTACCTGTGTGTAATATATGTGACCAAGATGTGCTTGTGTGTATGTCGACCGGGTTGTAGCTCACACTGCTACACCAGATGGTCCGTGAGAAGAACCTCTTTAGGATTGGTAGGTAAAGAGAGGTCACAGACACCTAAACTATTTGTACTTTCACTACTAGGAAAATGGCTATAGATGGAAATGACACTAATGGCACATCAGACATGTGGTGCGCCATTACTATATACTAATGGCGCACCAGGCACACGGTGCGCCACTAGTAACAAAATGTTTTTTTTTCATTTTTTCAAACATACTAATGGTGCACCCGGGCAGAGTGCGCCATTAGTAGTTAGAACTACTAATGGCGCACCAGCCATAGAGTGCGCCACTACTGTATTTTTTTTTCTTTTTTACAAAACTACTAATGGCGCACCGTTGCATAGTGCGCTATTACTAGTTTAAACTAGTAATGGCGCACTGTGCCACGGTGCGCCATTAGTATAAATTTTTTTTTTTACTTTTTTGCAAAACTACTAATGGCGCATGTCTGTGTGGTGCGCCATTAGTATGTTGGGTTACTAATGGCGCATGTCTCTGTGGTGCGTCATTAGTAACCTGGGACCAGCTAGATATTTTTGGACAGCCACACCTACACACTCACTTTCCCCACTTCATTCCCCCCACCTCCTTCTCTAAGCTTGTCGGTTGCCTCTTCCTCCTCACCTCATTTGCACCATAGATTCATCAAAATTAAGTGTTAAAATTACATTTTTATTATATAGGTAAGTAAGGGGAAATGTATCTTCATGTTGTGGATCTACTTTTTTTCTCCCTAACTCGCTCTAACAACGTGCACATGCACTTTTTGTGGCCTAGCTAGATCTATGTATATTTGTGGTGTTGCATATGTTTGTGGTGTTGCATATATGTTTGTGTTTGCAGGTACCGGTATTTGAAATATGATAGTTGCCAATATTTTGTCGGAATGTTGATTCATTTCCGTTTCGGCGAGAATTTTGGCACTATGCATTCTTTTTGGTCCTATTTTTAGGGAAAGTCATGCCAATTTTTTCTTCGTTCTAAAATATCGTTTTACTCTACCCCGCAGGCGACCATGGTCCGCACGATGACCGAAGGCATCGTGAATAGGTTTTTGAGCTCCGCGAAGGCCGAGATGCTTCAAAAGAACGAGACGGAGATAAGATGTCCGTGTCGAAGATGCAAGCTGAAGAGCCTTATTGCGGACCCGGATTCCGGGCAGGTGCGGGACCACCTGCTCTTGCGTGGTTTCATGGATGGCTATCGGTGGCAAGGTGATGAAGATGACTATGAAGTCGTCCATGGGGGCTGGGCAAGAAATGAGGAAGGGCAGCAAGACAACCACCGCGGCTCGGGCGGGTGAGAAGACGAAAAATCTCCAGGACATGATCACGACGGTGATGTTGTACACAGTCATTATGTAGAAGATGCCGGACATGATGATGAGGAAGATGCCGGAGCAGACGAAGGGCATGATCATGAAGATCTAGATGCCGGAGGAGCAGACGACGATGGACCATCGATGGGCTGGGTGCAGGACCCTCATATTCAAGAGCTGCTTCTCAAGCAGACGGATAATGCAAGAGCTGCCGCCCGAGAGAAAGCCAAGCTGGATCAAGTGAAGATAGACGCGGTTACTCCATTGTATGAAGGATGCAGACCCGAGGATACCCGCCTGAAAGTAACGCTCATGGCTATGGAGATGAAGGTAAAACACAAAATGACCGGCGCATGCTTCGACGAGAACATGTCATTCTGGCACGAACGTCTTCCCAAGGGGAACAAGTGCCCGACCAGTTTCGATGAGGCGAAGAAAGTCGTGTGTCCTCTAGATTTACCGCACGTGAAATACCATGTGTGCATGAACAATTGCATCATTTATCAGGGCGAGCACGCGGAGTCTACCATATGTACGGTGTGCGGTGTCACTCGATACAAGAAGAGGAAGAAAGCTCCTTGAAAAGTGGTGTGGTATTTTCCGATCACTCCTCGTCTGTAGCGGTATTTCGCGGATCCTAAGGTAGCAAAGCTCCTGCGTTGGCACGCGGATAGGGAGGAGAAGAAGCGAGAAGATGACGCAAATGATCCGGAGATAAATAAAAAAAGACAAGATGTTGAGTCACCCTAAGGATGGGAGCCAGTGGCAAGCGTTGAACTTCGAACATCCAGAATTTGGGAAGGATCCAAGGAACATCGTGCTGGGCGCGAGCACCGATGGAGTCAATCCGTTTGGCAGCCAGAGAAGCACACATAGCACCTGTCCTGTGTTTGTGTGGATGTACAACCTTCCCCCCTGGTTGTGCATGAAGAGGAAGTACATTCACATGAGTATGCTAATTGAAGGGCCGAAACAACTAGGGAACGACATCAATCTGTATCTGGGGCTGCTGAAAGAGGAGCTAGACACGCTGTGGAAAACGTCAGCCAATACGTGGGACGCCGCAGAGAAAGAATATTTCCCTATGAGAGCCGCACTGCTCACGACGATGCACGACTATCTCGGTTACGGATATCTCGCGGGGCAGGTGGTCCACGGATTTTCTAGATGCGTCAGGTGCATGGATGACACAACGTATCGCCAGCTAGATAGAGATCCCGGGTCTTCGAAAATCGTGTTCATGGGACATCGAAGGTGGCTTCGCGACGATGACCCGTGAAGGAAACGCAAAGATCTGTTCGATGGTGAAACCGAACTCCGAAGACGCCCGCGTACGAGGAGCGGCGAGGAAATAGATGGGCTGTTCAAAAATTGGAAAGATTGCCCACTGCCGGGAAAGAAGCAAAAGGCGCCAGAGCCGGGAAAGAAGCGAAAGGCGCCAGAGCCGCTGCTGAAGGTATGGAAAACGAGGTCTGTTTTCTGGGACTTGCCATACTGGAAGATCCACCGTGTGCCTCACAGCCTTGATGCCATGCATATCACGAAGAACGTGTGCGAGAGTCTGCTTGGTACCCTGCTCAACATGCCAGAGAGGACCAAAGATGGGCCGAAAGCAAGGACAGACTTAAAATCAATGGGCATCAGGCAGGAGCTTCACGCTAATGATGATGATGATGATGAGGCGAAGCAGGACACAAAAGTCGTCGCAAAGGCAAAAAGGCCAAGAAGACCGGAAATGACTACCCTCCCGCGTGCTTCACTCTAAGTCAGGAGGAGATCGAGCAGTTTTTCACCTGCCTCGTAGGAGTAAAACTTCCTTATGGTTACGCGGGGAAGATAAGCATATACCTAGACCCAGCGAAGTAGAAGTTCAGCGGGATGAGGTCTCAATACTGTCACGTGCTGATGACGCAGATACTTCTAGTTGCAATCTGTGGGATCATGGATGCGCACGTCCGTGAAACACTATTTGGCCTATGCAACTTTTTCGATGTCATCTCTCGGAAGTCGGTTGGCGTGAGGCAACTCAGAAGGCTACAGGAAGAGATCGTGGTGATACTATGCGAGCTTGAGATGTACTTCCCGCCCGCATTCTTTGACGTTACGGTGCATCTGCTGGTCCATATCGTGGAGGATATCATCCAACTCGGGCCGACGTTCCTGCACAGCATGATGTCGTTCGAAAGGATGAATGGTGTCATCAAAGGATACGTTCGCAACATGTCACGTCTAGAGGGAAGTATAGCCAGGGGCTTTCTGACCGAAGAGTGCATCTCCTACTGCACGAATTATCTAGGCATCGAGAACCCCGTTAGTCTGCCCGTCAACAGGCACCTCGGCAGGCTCGCTAGATGGGGTCACCGTGAGGGTCGCCGCGAAATGCATGTCGACTTCGAGGGTCGACTCGCCGACTTTGAAAGAGCAAACCTAGTCGCGCTACAACACATCGACGTGGTCGATCCGTGGGTGGTAGAGCACAAAATCTTTATTGAGAAGACGTACAATGACCGAGGCCAACAGAGGACGGACGGAGATATAATCAAAGAGCACAACTCATGTTTCACGCGTTGGTTCAAGCAGAAGCTTCTGTCGTACCCTTTACATGAGGATTCTTCCGCGGAAGAACAACTCATATTCGCCTTGTCACAGGGCGCCGAGCACAACCTGATGACCTATGAGGCGTACGATATCAACGGCTACACATTCTACACCGAGGACAAGGACATGAAGAGCGATGGTTATCAGAACTCCAGGGTAAAGATGGAATCCTACACCGGTAACGACAAGGACAGATACTACGGAAGGATCGAGAAGATCTGGGAGCTGAGCTACACTGGAGAGAAGGTCCCAATATTCCGTGTCAGATGGGCCAAGAGCGTCCTAAAAGAAGACCGGTATTTCACCACCATGGTTATACCCGAAGCCAAATCCAAGACCGCGGGCGCAAACGTCACGGCGAAAAATGAGCCATGGGTACTGGCTTCCCAAGTGGACCAATACTTCTTCATTACCGACCCATCAAAGCCCAGTCGTGTTGTCGTGAGGAGAGGCGAAAGGAAGATCATCGGAATGGATGGAGTAGCCAATGAGCAAGACTTCGACAAGTACGGCGACCCGAAAATCGAACATGACGACGACGATGAAGTAGCAGCATACACCACAAGAAGAAGCAGGACCACCCTACCTAAAGGACGTCCGTTCCATAGAAGAACTCCATTTGCGAAAAAGAAGGGTAAGAAGATTATGAACAGATAGCTAGCTAAGATCGACTGTATTTAAATCGTAGTCTTTATTTCTCGGTTGTATTTCATGGGCACTTTTTGATATCATGAATATTTTTAAATTTCATGGGCACTTTTTGAATTCATGAATATTTTTTCAAATTTGATGATATTTTTTCATATTCAATATAATAAAATATTGAATATTCATGAGGACACTCGATCTCGATCCCCCTCCATCTCGATCTCGATTCCCCCTCCATCTCGATTTCGATCCCACCCGCGCCTCCTCTCCCCTCTTCATTTTTTTTTAAAAAAAAGTATAGACTACAATTGTTGTTAAACAACAATTATTACTGTTTTTATAAAAAAATATTACTGTTTCATATTCATATTCATTTTCTAAAAAATTATTACATGCAACAAAAAAAATTACTTATGGCGCACCTCTGGCTGGTGCGCCATTGCTATATATAAAAAAAAGATTACTAATGGCGCACCTCTGCCTGGTGCGCCATTGCTATGTAAAAAAAAGATTACTAATGGCGCACCTCTGCCTGGTGCGCCATTGCTATGTAAAAAAAGATTACTAATGGCGCACCGATCGCAGGTGCGCCATTAGTAAGATTTCCCCCTAGCTAATTCCCTCCCTTTCGCCAGATCCCCTTCGTCCCTCTCTCTCGCCCCCTAGCTAACTCCCCTCGCTGCCCCGACCCACACCGCCGCCGCCGCCCCCGCGCCTCCGTCTCCGTCGCCGCCCCCACGCCGCCGCCGCCCCCGCGCCTCCGTCTCCGTCGCCGCCCCCACGCCGCCGCCGCCCCGCGCCTCCGTCTCCGTCGCCGCCCCCGCGCCTCCTCATCGTGGTCAGGTAACCCTCCTCCCCCTGCCTCTCTTCTCCTCTCTTCTCCTCTCTTCCTCCTCTCTTCTCCTCTCGTCCTCCCCCCTCTGCCTCTCTTCCTCCTCTCCTCTCAGGTAACCCGAACTTAATTTTGTGATGGTGCATTAGGAGGATCAGGAGGCAAGTTGCAGTGCTGCAAGTGGCAAGAAGAAGAGCAGCAAGCATTAAATGCTTGCACTCCTGCTCTTATTTACTTTTGAAGCAAAGTTTTTTTCCTAGCTGGAATAACACAGTAAAAAAGAAGTGTCTGAACAAGCTGTTGCTTTTTGCTGTGAATGTGCAGGTGTTCCTGGGCTGAGGGAGAGGATAAAGGCACGAGGAGGAGAAGAGCACCTGGACCAGAGGTGAGAATGAATGAGCTGGTGTTTAAACCATGGCTAACTTAATTTGTGTTTGGGGTTGGAGCTGGGAAAGAGAGACAGAGGGATAGGAGGGGGGAGGGGAAAGAGAAATGTTTATTTTAGGGTTTAATTAGACTCAAGATTCTGGTGTTTAACCCTGTTGTGTTGCTTCTAGAAATAATATAAAAGCTGTGAAAAAGAAATCTGTGGAGTTGGCACTTTACATAAGGTTGTAGATCATTGTAGTGTCCTAATGTCTAAGACTGTTGCATTGGAGGTTCATCTTGCAAACATATCAGAACTTGCAAACATTTTATTACTTGTTGCATTGGAGGTTCATCTTGTCTTGAGGCAAACAAATCAGCATTGGAGGCTCATCTTTATTACATATCAGAACTTGCAAACAAATCTGTGAAAGACTTGTAAAGTTGCTGGGTTTTGTCTCCGACCATTGTGTCGTGATGAATTTGCAGGTACCCCGAGAGGCCCTTGAGTTTGCCGGAATGTCGATTAACTTTCGTTCCGGCAAATTCGGGTACTCCATATGTCCTATTTTCAGCAAAGGTCATGCTGAAATTTTCCGTGAATTTTAGCATGACTTTCCTAAAAATAGGACATATGGGGTACTTGCGACTAATGCATGGGCCGGGGTATCTTAGTACTTAGTTAAGTAGGATCAACTGCCCCGCCATTCTTGCTGCATTAAACCATAGGTGGCAATAGAGCCAAGTGATTAGGCCCTAAACCCTAGATGATAAACCCAACATAGGTGGCAATAGAGCCAAGTGATTAGTGCCAAGTGATTAGGCCCAACCTAGGGTGCCTCGGCATCGATAAACCCTAAATGATGAAAACTTAACTTGGCTTCTATAGGGTGCCTCGGTGCCGATGAGAACCTAAATGATGTACGCTTAGGCTTTTAGGGTGCCTCGGCATCGACAAAACCTAAATGATGAAAGCTTAGGCTTTTAGGGTGCCTCGACGTCGACAAACCCTAAATGATAAAACCTTGGCTTTTAGGGTGCCTCGGTGTCGATAAGAACCTAAATGATGAAAGCTTAGGTTTTTAGGGTGCCTCGGTGTCGACAAACCCTAAATGATAAAAGCTTAGCTTTTAGGATGCCTCGGTGTCGACAAACCCTAAATGATGTAGTTTTGAATTATGAACGTAGGATATGTCGTCATCATCATCGGACGACGAAAGGGATGATGAAAGTCTCCCGGCGGAGTGCGACTGGTGCCACGATGATCGAGGTGTGTGCGACATGCCTCACCTGGACGATGATCGGCGCTTCAGCATTAAGATCGAGGAGACCTTCGAAGTTGAAACGGTACACAACGATGACAAGTGTTATTTTCATAATTAAGCATGACTTCAACTATTTCAACGTGTAATTTTCATCTTTTACAATTCGAGTATAGCTTATCCCATGCCATGCAAGACGCTATGTCTTGGAGAGGATGGATTTGAAGACCATGAAATTTCTGAAACAAAGAAAATTCACCTAAGGACTCATCACTATGTGGACTTTGAAGTAAATCTATATAATTCTGAGAGCGTAACCCATTTTGGTTGCAAAAATTGGGAAGCATTTTGCAAGATGTATGGTTTTGATGAGGGTATGCTTATCACGATGGATCTTGGTAATCTTGACATCAAACAGGACAATATGGACATTTGGGTCCTTGTTGATACGCCTCCAGTTCTACCGCTATGTGAGTTTCTCAAACATAGTTATTAGCTAATTTATATTGTTTATTTCAAAATAGTTGACAGCTTATTTCCATTGACAGCTTATTTTTATTGTTCAAAGAATGTGCGGGAGATGGTAGACAAAACCCACTACACCGATGGCTCCGAGTTAACAACTTACAAGGAGAAAAATCATCTGGTCGGATTTTGTACTGACATTGAGAATTACATTATCCACAATCAAACTCCTCAACATTATGGTAAATACGTGCCACTAGTGCATGTGTTCAACTACGGTAACTACCATGGAGATACCCTGGTAAGATTTTTACTATTACGACATCCGTGCATCTTTTGCATACTTCTAAAACTAGTACATCATTGCTAACTATGGAGTTATTACTATGCTTTTCAACAGATAATCCCAGAGAATTGTGTGCCTCATATGATGTATCAGAAAGGTAGTGTTAATGTTTTGAACATACAGCCAGGTCGTCTTACGAATCTCAACTGTCCATACGAGATTTCTAAAAGAAGTGGAGACATGAAAATCAAAGGATGAAAAAAATGTATGGACAGTCGTAAGGAGCTTCTTGGAAGCAAAAGGAAGCGAAGCGCAAGAATTGGAGACAAGATGTTCTCCATTCTCCATAATGGAGAGTCAGGGTCTATATTGTTTTATGCTATTTTAGCTTAAATAGGGTATTTAGGTCCTGCCTAATACTGATGATCATGTGCTAAGAACAATTAAGTAGGGTTGGTTCGATGACTATCAAGATGATGATCGTATGACTTGTTATGAATAACGAGTTGAAGTTGTATGATGATGATTAGTAGGACTTGTTAGGATTAGTATTACTTCCGACAAACTCGATACTCGCGGTCTCGAGACTTGTAATGTTTTATCTTTGTTCGGTCTTTTGAATTCGGAGACTAATATGATGAATTGTATTCGGAGACTAATCTTCTATTGTATTCGATGAATCTGCTGTTGCTGTGTGCTACTGTCTATATTCTGTCAAATAATATATTTTGTAACCTGTGCAAAAATCAGAAAAGTAAAAAAACCCTAATATTCATACTAATGGCGCCTCATTAAAGAGTGCGCCATTTGTATGCCAAGTATACTAATGGCGCATCCATCCGCAGTACGCCATTAGTGTGCCAAAGCATATGGTTAAATATGGCCCTTGGAGGCATACTAATGGCGCATGGTGTTATATACTAATGGCGCACTGGGTGGTGCGCCATTAGTATACCAGATACTAATGGCGCACCAGTGATGCGCCATTAGTAAAAAATACTAGTGGCGTGATACTAATAGCGCACTAGTGATGTGCCATTAGTAGGCAAAACTAATGCGTCATTAGTAGGCCTTTTTCTAGTAGTGTTTGAAATTAGACGGAGAGTACCTTGCCCTGACCACAAATTACACTGCTATAGTGGCTATTATGCTACAATACTAACAAGTCCTCACAGTCATCGACACGGCGTACCTGTGTGTAATGTAAGTGCCTTAGGTTTTGGCGGCCCGTGGGCGATGCCCTGCATGCCGCTGCCAAAGCTCGGTCCAGGCCGAGCGAACGCTGGCGATGTTGCCATGTGCGCCGCTCAGGTGTACTATGGCCCTGTTGCGGCCTCGTCCGCCCCGTTGTCTTCCGAGCCGTGCGCCCTGGACGGCCCTGCAGTAGCTTTGATCTGGAAGATGCCGAAGGAAAGCCTAGTCTGTGCATGGCGGAAGGAGTCCAATTGCGCTGAGAACCCCAGGGCCTCCGCCAAGGAAAGTGATGGGAAGGCGAACATATACCTGAGTAGTTCTAGATGGTTCGCTGCACTACACCTTAAAGTCGCCGATCCTCCTGATCGGACTACTGCATCAGGTCACCGATCGGGAAAGACGAGGAAAGTGGAGATGATGGCAACACTTGTGCTGGCCATGGTGACTGCGTCAGAGGCCTCAGCAGCGAACCTAAAGGTCGGTGGGGGCGATCATGAGGCTCCCTTTGTGGACGTTGCCCGCCCGAAGCTGACTAATGGGGAACCTACAGAGCCTGGATGGAGAACCTGGGTGCATTCACTGTGGGGAAGGAGGATGAACTTTTGGAGGCAACTGGCCCAGGGGCCGCCGGTAACCTGACGAGGCTGCGTGGTGCGCCCCGTCAGCAGCAATGATAGGCCTAAGTTGGAACTGCCGAGGAATCGGGGGCGCCTCGACAGTTCGCGATCTCACCGCCCTCGTCCAAAGTCATCGTCCGCAGTTTGTTTTTCTTTGTGAAACTAGGCAGAAAGCAGTTAAAGTTCGTCGTCTTCGCCGTCGTTTGGGTCTTCGAGGTTTCAGTGGAGTTGACAGTAATGGTCAAAGTGGTGGACTAGCTCTATTCTGGAATGATCAATTATTAGTTGAGATTAAAGACCAGAATGAAAGGTTCATTGATGCTTATGTTCATGCCTCCCCAAGTGACCCTTTGTGGCATCTTACATGTGTGTATGGAGAACCACGTACTAAAAACCGACACCGGATGTGGTCTATCATGTCGGATCTGCGTGCAAGTAGCGACCTTCCGTGGATGTTGCTGGGAGATTTCAACGAAGCTCTTTGGCAGTGTGAGCACATGTCATCCACCCCGCGTCCGGCGAATCAAATCGCGGCCTTTCGTGATGTGGTGCAGGACTGTGAGCTCCATGATCTTGGGTTCTCAAGAGCTCCGTTCACTTATGATAATAAGAGGAAAGGCAGGTCTAATGTCAAAGTTAGGCTGGATCGAGCTCTAGCTGATGATCGATGGAGAGATATCTTCTCGGATGCACGTGCGGTACACCTTGTGTCTCCATGCTCGGATCACCTCCCGCTTTTAATTCATCTATAGAAAGAAGAACACCCACAGAACCGTTGTCGAGTCAGCCGATATGAAGTTTTTTGGGAACGGGCAGGGGAGTTGCCGGAAATCATCCAAAAGGCTTGGGAAGCTACACATGCGACTGGTGACCTTGCTTCGGTGACGGCTGGCCTGAGTAAAGTAATGGATGACCTGCAAGGATGGAGCCGACGTAAATTTGGCAATATCATGCGAGAGGTGGAACAAACACGTCGTAAGCTGGAGCAACTAGTGCACTCCAATGGGGATCAGCAGGAAATTAGGAGGCTGTCGGATAGCTTGGAAGAACTACTATATAAAGAGGAGCTTCTATGGCTGCAGCGCTCGCGCGTTAGTTGGCTCAAGGACGGTGACCGAAACACGAAGTTCTTCCATAGTCAGTCTGTTTGGAGGGCACGCAGAAACAAAATAAAAAAGCTCAAAGACGCAGATGGAGTTTGGCAAGCTTCCCCCTCTGTAATGGAATTGATGTCGACATCTTTTTTCAAGGAACTATTTACCGGGGACCCTTCCTTGAATGTTGATGAAATCCTTAATCTGGTGGAACAGAAGGTCACCGAGGATATGAACAAATCCCTATGCCAGGAATTCTCGGAGAAGGAAATATCAGACGCTCTGTTCCAGATAGGCCCCTTGAAGGCACCCGGGCCGGACGGCTTCCCAGCACGCTTCTACCAGCGGAACTGGGCTATTTTGAAGGCAACAGTGGTGGCAGCAGTCAGATTGTTCTTTACAACTGGGAACATGCCACCTGAAACGAATTCCACCGCGATTGTGCTAATCCCAAAAACAGATCAGCCAGAGTCCCTCAAGGACTTCCGTCCCATAAGTTTATGCTCAGTCTTATACAAGATTGTAGCAAAGTGCCTTGTAAATAGACTTTGGCCTATTCTCGAAGATATTATATCCTTGAATCAAAGTGCCTTTGTTCCCGGACGCTTAATCACTGACAATGCACTAGTAGCATTCGAATGCTTTCATACTATTGAGCACTGTAATAAGGAACAAGAAACTTTTTGTGCATACAAGTTGGATCTATCCAAAGCATATGACAGAGTTGACTAGGACTTCCTCAGGAAAATGATGCAAAGGTTGGGTTTTGCTCCCCGATGGGTGGGTTGGATAATGTCCTGTGTGACCTTGGTGAGCTACTCGGTTAATTTCAATGGAACCCTCCTTGATTCATTTGCCCCGTCCAGAGGTCTGCACCAAGGTGATCCGCTCTCGCCGTTCCTGTTCCTTTTTATTGCTGACGGTCTTTCTGCACTTCTACATCGTGAAGCTAGCCAGGGTACTGTCACGCCTCTCAAAGTTTGTCGAAGGGCACCGGGGATTTCACATCTGTTATTCGCAGACGACTCCTTGCTCTTTTTTAAGGCGGAGGCGATACAAGCAGCCAGAGTTAAAAGGGTCTTGGAAATATATGCTAAAGGGACGGGCCAAGTGATCAACCCCCACAAGTGCTCAATCTTATTTAGCCCCGCATGCCCGGCCACTGTTCAGGAGGTCATTAAAGGTACACTCCAGATTACTCAGACCACATTCGAGGGGAAGTATCTTGGCCTACCAACACCAGAGGGCAGGATGAGCAGAGGTAGATTGAAGAGTTTAGAGGAAAAATTAGCGAAAAATCTCATGGAATGGGGTGACAATTATCTGTCCATGGGAGGGAAGGAAATAAAGATCAAAGCCATTGCCCAAGCCCTCCCTGTCTATATCATGAGTGTGTTTAAACTTCCGGCTGGACTCTCTGAGGAGCTCACAAAAATGATACGCCCATATTGGTGGGGTGCGGAACGCGGTAAAAGGAAAACTCATTGGGTGAGCTGGGACATCATGCTTCGACCAAAAGTGAAGGGAGGAATGGGTTTCAAGGACTTGCGGCTGTTCAATCAGGCCTTATTAGCTTGTCAAGCCTGGCGCCTAATCCAATTCCCGGAGAGCTTATGTGCTCAGGTCCTACGGGCTAAATACTACCCTTGTGGTGCTATTACGGACACGGTTTTTAAGGGAATGCCTCTTCGACGTGGCTTGCAATTGAATATGGGCTCGAGTTGGTCAAACAAGGATGCATCTGGTGCGTAGGAAATGGAGCCAATATTCGCATCTGGCGAGATCCCTGGATTCCAAGGGGATCGTCGCTTAGGCCAATCACGTTGAAGGGACGCTGTAGGCTTAGAGCATCTCCAACAGCCGCGCTAAAGCGCCGCGCGCAAAAAACCTGTTTACCGCGTGCGCTGCGGCTGGTTTTGCGCGCTCGCCTGCGCTGGCTCCAGCAGCCGCGCTATAATGCAGCGCGCGCGCCGCTCCAGCAGAGCGCAAAAATACAGCGCGAGCGACTCGCCGGGCATTTTGCATATATGATATTTTGGACAAAAATGAACATGTGAAATTTGACACAAACAAATTGATGAATAAAAGTTCATGCCCACAAGTTCAAAATCATGCCCACAAACAGTGAGCTCGCCGGCGCTTCGGAAGCCGCCGCGGCCGTCGAACGCCCTGCAAGCTTCTTTCCCCTCGCCTTCGTGGTGCCGGAGCCGTCCGCCGCCTTGTTTTTCTTCACGGATGTTTTGCCCTTCTTCGTCCGCGCCGCATTGGGGACCTTCTTCGACGGTGCGGCGGCGGCACGGGACGGCGCCGGCGCGACGCCACCCGGCGCCGTGGTCATCCGCGGCAGCAAGAAGAGGCTGCGCGCGAGGCCGACGCTCGGCGGAGCTCCGGCGGTGGCGACGCCAGCGCTTCCCGCGCTAGGGTTTCCGGCGGTGGCGGCGGCTGCAGCGGCGGCGGCAGCGGGGGGTCGCGGCTGTACAGCGGGGTGAGCGGGGCGCCGGTGTGCGCGTTCATGGGTGGGTGGCAGGGCGCCGGCGCCGGCACGCGCGGGGCGTAGGACGAGGAGAGGAGAGAGTGCGGCGCAAGCGCTCAAGTGTGCCCCGCGCTGTAGCTGGCGCCCGAAATGCACCGCGCGGCTAAGTGTTTTCGACCGTGCGCCCAACCCGTTATAGCGCGCTCGCCGTTTTTGCGCGCCCGCTGGAGCGACCCGCCGTGTTGCGCGTGTGCTAAAACGGCCTAATTTGCGGCGTGGCGCTAGTTTTGCGCGGTCATTGGAGATGCTCTTAAATGGGTTGCAGACCTCTTGAATGTTGATGGGTCATGGAACGTTGCACTCATCAGGCAGTACTTCCGCCCTGTTGATGTCACTGAAATCCTCAAGATCAAACCATCCCGGCGTCTGGAGGCTGACACTGTAGCCTGGCACCCAGATAAGCATGGTCGGTTCTCAGTGCGCTCTGCATATAACATGGCAAGGGAGGCGATTATGGCCAAGGACGGCAGCGGCGAATCTAGTGCTAGGCCTAACGGCGCTAGACCTGGCTGGAAGATGCTATGGAACTGTGGAGCACCACCCAAGGTATGTGTTTTCGCCTGGAAAGCTGCTCGAGAAGCGCTAGCAACCCGTGTGAACAAACGACGACGGCACTTGGAGCTGGAGGGAACTTGTGTGATCTGTGGTCAGGAGGCCGAGACTACCCACCATGCTCTGACCCGATGCCCTCACGCCCGGAACCTTTGGTCTGCGATGCGCATGGTTTGGGATCTACCGCCGGATGATGCTCTCCGCCGGGATGAACCTGACTGGCTCTTGCTACTCTTACAACGCCTGAACGAGACTCAGCGCATGCTCCTCCTCATGTTACTTTGGCGAGTGTGGCATGTCAGGAATGAAATTACCCATGATAAACCACTCGTACCCGTCGAAGCGTCCAAGAGGTTCCTGTGCAGCTATGCAGACACGTTGCTAATGATCAAACAAAATCCGCATGGGGACATAGTCAAGAGGAAGCAGACGTTGGTGCTAGCTGAACTCCCGAAACAAACCATCCGTGCTCCTTCCCTCGCTACCTCTGCAAACTGGGTGGCCCCACCAGCTGGCTATGTCAAGCTTAACATTGACGGATCCTTTGTCGCAGCTGACGGATCGGCGGGCGCCGGCATGGTTCTGAGAGACCACACAGGAGCTGTGATCTTCGCCGCTTGCAGGTGGCTCTTCAACTGTCCTGGACCCCTCGAGGCGGAGCTGGCGGCCTGCGAAGAAGGCCTCAAACTGGCGTTGCACTGGTCCAAGGAACCTCTTGAGGTGGAGTCAGACTGTGCCGAACTGATCGCACTACTGCAATCCGGCACTCTGGACCGGTCCAGCAACATGTTCCAAGTTGCAGAAGTCAGTGCATTGCTCCAAGAGAGGCAAGCTAAAATCAAAAAGATTGGCAGACTACAAAACAAAGCAAGCCATGCTATGGCAGCGATCGGCCGTGGACAACAACGCACTGCGTGTTGGTTAACAAAAGCACCCGAGGAGATTAGCATTTTTATTTCAGAGGATTGTAAAACCTTGATTAATTAATGAAATGTTCTTTTTCCCCGCAAAAAAAAAATGTAAGTGCCTTATTTGTATTGGTGCCTTACTCAATTGTCTCGTCACATGCACCAACATGCCTGAAAAACATTTTCATGTTTGGTTCGTAAAGGAACGTGAATCATACACAAACTATTTATACTTTGAAATTTGACGGAGAGCATTTTAATACGTGCTATTGTGCCTGTTGACCGGGATGTAATTCACACTGCTGCACTAGTTGATAGTCAAAAAATCGCTCCATGTTTGATATATAAAGGGATGTGAATGACTCCTGGACTATTTGTACTTTGAAATTTGACGAAGAGCACTTTACCCAGACCACAAATTGTGCCACTGTAGTGGTGGTATTATGTTGTAGTATACTAAAAAGTCCTCGCCAATCACCTACGCGTTATACCTATGTATAATGTACGTGACCTATATGTGCAAGTCTGCCGATCGGGTTGTAACTCACATTGCCGCACTAGGTGTCCTGCCAAAAAAAACCGCTCCACGTTTTTTTCCGAAAAGGAGAATTACCCCGACCTTTGCATTAGCATGATGCACACAGCCATATGTATTAATTATTCACTAGAACCTGACAAAATGTATACAAGAATCAACCCAAAGCCACCATTTAGACGAACAAAGTCGGTACACCTACAAGTATATAGATATGCTCTGCCCGCATAGCAAACACAATCTAATCCATTGGACTTAAGACCATCCGCTCTAGGCGTCCCATGACATGCACCGCCTGCGCACGCTCTAGGGTCCGCCGCCGCCATTTTCCGCCATCCCGTCTTCAGGAGGAATCACGGCATAGATCTTGCCAGTCTCATCTGTCGTCGACAACACCAGACATTGCCACCAGCCTACACGCATCGATCAAACCGCGTCCAACTCCGAGACTCCACTGCTCCACGCCGCCGAGACCCACCGTCTTCAATGTGGTCGATGCAACACCGCTCCACCTGTTGGTCTCTCCAGCGAACCTCTGCTCCAAGACGATGTCCCCAGGTGGGAGAACGGTACAACAGTCTTCGTCATCATCTGATCTAGGAGACCTAGGTCTAGACAATTGCGGCCTGGAGGAAGAGGGGCACACCATCTACAACTGCCCACGCACCCAAGCGGTACCCACCGTCACATAGCTCTCACGACAACTCCTCGAAGGACATGATGCCATGAGCGTCGTTTCCTCCCTACAGATTTCACCAAAGAGACTGTGAGGTGGGAAAAGGTAGGGCGAACCCGAACGACGTCTCCATGAAGAAAAATAGGGGCGTCTTCGCCATTGTGGCCGGCAGGAGCCGACCTGAGAGTTGTCCCAATCCGGATCCCCGTCACCCGCTCTGTCCCAACCCGGTAACCGGTTAGCAGCAGGGCCATGTCCGGTAAGACAGAGTGCACGCAACGTGGGTTGCAACAAGACGCGGCTCGGTGCCGTTGGCCGCGGGGGCAGCAAGCCGCGGCACCAACCCGCTGGTGAATTACCGGCCATCCGATTTGATCCCCAGCAACCCACCCGCCCCGCCGCGCCACCAGACAGGGAGGCCACTGCCCCTGATTCATGGACGTCCACCCCTGATCGAGAAGGGTTGCGCCAATCCTGCTGCCAAGGCCACCACTGGGACACCGGCCGGCTGCCGCGCCATCGTTGTCCATCAGGCCGCCTTGGTCCAGATCGGCGCCGCCGCGATCCAGATTAGGTTCACACCCTCGAGTTAGGGCATCCCGTGCCACCCTATGACTCGACATGGGAGGCAATACCTCCGCCGTCACCATCAAACGCATGGGCTTTGCTCGGCGCCGACCATCGGCAAAGGCGGAGGGAAGGGAGGAGAAGGAGGAGAGGACCGGTGGCTGGGGTTGGTGCCCCTTGGTCGCCCGCGCATGGGGTGACGGAGGGGAGGGACGACACGCAGACTATTTATACTTTGAAATAACTTCACGAGAGCATTATACCGTCATCACAAATCCAATCCATATTATTTGTTATTGTTTATACAAAGACAAGTAACATTGATCGAAGAGAGTACTATTGTGGTACTAGTATGGTATGCTGCTACTAAAACAAGTCGTCACTGGTTGTCAGCATGTTGTATCCATGCGTAATGAATGTGGCTATAGCTCACACAGTCACACTCCGCATTACTCCCTCCGTTCCTAAATATTTGTCTTTCTAGAGATTTCAAATGGTCATCACATACGGATATATATAGACATATTTTAGAGTGTAGATTCACTCATTTTGTTCCGTATGTAGTCATCATTTGAAACCTCTAAAAAGACAAATATTTAGGAACGAAGAGAGTAGATGACTAGCCCGAAGAACCTCTAGACGCTAGCATCAGTAAGGACCTCTTTGATTAAAAAATCCAAATGACTTTCGAAGAATTCTAATCCTTGGTTTTTTTTCTACACGGGCTTTTTGATTACAAGATTACAATGCTTAGGAGATTTTACTTATGACTTATTTGTGCTGGTTTTCGTAGGAAAATTCCAATCCAACCACATACTCCATTTCTATGTTCTTCTTGTTCTAAAAACCCTGTGAAGACGCATATATGGATTTCGAAATCTGGCGAGAGCACTTTACCCTGACCAGAGATCATGCATCCTCGTGTTTTGCAGCACTAGCGGAGCGTAATTCACAACAGTTCTATTACAGTGGTAGTACTACTGCTGACACTAATAATGTCTCATGCTCGCTAATTTGCTATAGACAATAGAATGGCATGCATGCACGGGCGCATTTTGGCTGTCCGTGGGCGCGCGTCCCCACGGCGGACGTGCACGTCCCATCTGCTCCGGCCCCGGGCGGCGTGGGAACCCGGGCCGCGCAGGCACAAAAAGGAACGTCGCCGTCCGGCCGGGTCGCCGTCGCGCCGCGTACAGTCCAGCTCGTGCCGTGGGGCGCGCGCGCGAGGCCACCATCGATCCGTTGCTGTCGAGCTGCTGTGGCGTGAATGCGTCCCGGCCCCCTGGCCGGCCGGCCGGCCAGCGCGGGCGTGGCCCGGGAAGCCGTAAAGGGTGTGCGCCCCGCCGCCGGGAGGCACGTAGTACGTACCGACGGTCCTTCTCGCGCGCTAGGCCTAGCCAATCTATCGGTAGATCGCCTAGGATGGTGATGCGCGCGCGGGGGCGTCGCCGTCCCGCGTGCGTTGTCCGCTTGTCCTCCGTATTCAAAGGAGGGGCGGCCGGGCGGGGGCGAGGAGGATCCGATACGTCGCTGGGTGGGATGACGCCGGACGTTTGACGTCGCTGGGTGGGATAACGCCGGGCGGGGACGAGGAGTAGTATCTACGTACGAGCGTACGTACGTACCTCGAGCCGAGTGGTCGACGTCGCCGACCGGTCCCTGCGTATTGGGGTGCTTATACATGCATTTGCTCGTTGTTTTCTAGCTGGGGGCCAGGGGGGCGAGATGTACAAGTGCGCCAGTGAGTTAATACGGCCGACGGGGACGTGGGCGATGCTATGCAGCACAGCCTATGGACGTCTAGCGACCGACACTGTAGTCTGTAGCGAACTATTGTCGGGGATTTTTAGAATTTTGTAGATTATAGCTGAGAGAAAAATGGCTTCTTTGTTTTTTATAGCACACTGGCCGATTGCGATTCTTCCTCTCGGCATTTTGAGAAATTGGTCATCTATTAGTCGAATCAGAGGATTGTATTAACTCCAATTCAAATGAGAATCTATTTCCCGCAAAAAAAATCGTTTTGTACTGGTCGGTCTGCGTCCAGTTGTCTTTTCAGCATATTGCCTATTGTTTCCCTTTATAAATATCAGATATAAGATGCTTTTTGGGTGTCTTCTAAAAAGAATCTATTAAATCTTGATTCGCCCAAGTAAGTTGGCGGGTTGTAGTAATAATAGTAGAGAGGCACGAGTTGTGGTTGGAATTGCTCGCGGCGATATTTTCATGTTGTGAAGACAAAATCAATTCTCGCCAAGGTAGGTTTACAGTTTTTTTAGGAAACTACGGCGGAAAAAGCTGGCCTGAACCGATTTATAATATAAAAGAGTTGTACATATGGCGGGAAAACCATACATGGACAGCGGGAGGGCCAAATATAATCCCTTAAGCTTGAAGGAGGCAAGTGCAAGAGGCATCAGAACATCATTTGAACCAAAGAATCAAGCCATTTGCGCAGCTGCAAAAGACAGAGGCGATAGCTAGCTTCAATCTCATTTCTAAAAATCTTGGCATTGCGACACTTCCATAAATGCCAAAGGGCAGGGATGAGAACCGCCGACCGGAGCTTGCAAGGAGGCATGCCGTTCCGAAGATCATGTTACATGCTTGGTTGTTTCCGGTAAGTTGCAGAAAGGGTAAGTATCCGAGAAAGAGAGGGCCCTTCCGAAACGACGCTGGTTATAAAGAGCCTTCCATAGCCAACCAGCCCGATGAACATGCGACAACGATTTGTGGAGTAATTGAGTTGTGAAAGGAACATCCTACAAAAGTCCAAAGGCCGCCAAGTATACTTATTTGGTAGTTAAGGTCTTACCATCAAGTCACAAAACACGATCATCCAAACATGGCATTTTTAGGGAAATTAGAGCTAGTATAAGGTGCAACAAAACTAGCTCGGGAAATGCGGCATTTGAAAAACAAGCTTGCATGGAAAGAAAAGGTTCTAGGAAAGAACAAAGTAGGCTCAGTGAAGTGGCAAAAAAAGTGGGAAAACGAGACACTAAGGTAAAATCTTCGAACTATACCTATCTAAAGTGGATTTAAGTGTGAGTCATTTTCAAGGCTAGGTCACTATCCTTGTAGGACGAAACATTGTTCCGACATGAGCACACTTGTGCAAGTCTCTTATGTGGTCTGATTTTTTTCCACTACGGTCAGTTTACGTGGTTTTTGTAACTTAACTCCTGAAGGCAGAGGCGTAGGCGGGGTTGAGCCACACCCCGGTCTAACAACCAATGCTACAGTAGCTGCAATGGCTACCCAGCTACAGTCAGCAAAGGATTTCAGCTACACGCCCCACGTCATGGCCCCTCTTGCCTGGGACCTAGCTACACCACTGCCTGAGAGTACTCGTTGAGACTTTACTATATTGGAGTGTCCATCATAGGTACGAATTATCAGCACGCTAAAAAGGCGATGGTTAGTTGAAGAGCCTTCCGTGGTCATGCAACCAGCAGAACATGTGCCAACAATAGTTGAGTAATTTCTCCAAGTTGGAGTTCTAAATGTAACATCCTGCAGAAGTTCAAGAACAGACGAGTATGTGGATTTAGTGGTAAAGGCCATACCATCGAGTCATAAAACACGAACATCCCTATATTGCATATTTTTGAAAACCTAAGCAAACAAGGTGCAGCAGAATATGCGCCAACAATAATTGGGTAATTTCTTCAAGTTGGAGTTCTAAATGTAACATCCTGCAAAAGTTCAAGGACAGACGAGTATGTGGATTTAGTGGTTAAGGTCATACCATCGAGTCATGAAACACGAACATCCCTATATTGCATATTTGTGAAAACCTAAGCAAACAAGGCGCTAAACTAGCGCAAAAAACAGCAGCGTTTGAAATACGAGGTTGCAAAGGGGACGGAAAGCTTCGAGGAAGAGCAAACTAAAGCAGCTCTACTGTTAGACTTAGTGAAGTGAGAAAAACAAGAGGCTGAGGTAGAATCTTCCAACAAAACCTACTTGAGGTAGGTTTAAGTGTGAAGCATTCTTGAAGGCTAAACTGTCATTCTTCTAGGGCGAAATATTTGCCCCAAGCGACACGACATTGAATAGGTGCGTGTCTATTATGTAACCTAACTTTCTTTTTCCATTACGGTCATCGTAAGTTATTTTTGTAACAACTCCAGTGGGTATTTTGTTGCAATTTTTACTAAATTGGGACGCTCACAGGTGTGTGTGTGTGTGTGTTTGTGTGTGTCTATATATATATATATAGGGTCGCGCTATTCGTCACCTTGGGTGAGGAATAGTTATTCTTCACCCCCTCTTTATTTTGACGTCAATGCACCGTATTTTTAGGTTTCGTAAATTTTGTCTTATTTCATACGTAAAAAGAGAACGTAAGAAAATATATACTCATCGTAAAAAATATTTTATGTTATGTAAAGTTACGAACGTAAAAACATACATAAAAATGCGATATTTTTGGTCTTATAACCTATTTTTTTTGTTTTCTTATACCAAATCTTATGTAGTGAATCAATATGAATGTAACTATTTGTATTCCGGACGTAATTTGTTTATGAAGCGATCGTAAGATTACCTCGGGTGAAGAATAACTTATTCTGCACTCTGGGTGAAGAATAACTTATAGGACGGCTGTTTGGGGCACCTTGCTACATGTCGCTTGATTGCATCGTGATTGTGTTCAGATGATGGGTATATGGGTTATTGGGTTTGATCCGTTAACACATGAGATTATATTTTTAATGTATATCTTTATCAAAAAAACTTTCCATACTTGTTTGCATGGCTCTGATGCGTGTCAATGGATTACCTTCCATAGATGTTTGCATGGCGTGCCTCACATGGAAATAGCCAAATCTGATTATTTAATGTCCGTCATCAATTCTCCATTAGTGAGATCAAGTAATTAAAAAGCTTACATAATATTGCGGTGTAAAATATAGTAACAACTTCAAACACTGCATATGTAGGGATTTTTTTTTTGCAGATTGTATGTAGGGATTTTTAACTGAGTATATACTCATTAGATTTTTTTTGTACATATATATATCCCAATACTCTACAGCTACATACCCAGGCGTGAAATATATGAAGGTATTATACCCAAATAATATGTAGGTATTATACCTTATTGTTTTTTGAAGTACATAGTCAAAAAATAAAATGTGTATGCGAAATTGAAATATATGCGTACATACCCCAATATTTTTCTACAACTATATACCTATTCTCTACAATTACATACCCCAATAATACATAGGTATTATACCTAATTATTTTTGCATATTTCGCTACATACCCCCGTGTGAAATATATGAGTACATACTTTAATAGTATGTGGTATTATACCCAATTATTTTTTGAAGTACATAGTCATAATTAAGTGGGTATGATACCCAACTGTTTTATGTATATATGTCCACGTGAATGTGTGGGCGGCATACATTTTTTTGTATATACTCGCAAATACATGATCTGTCTTCTATCTGGAAAGGTATGAGAGAAAAAAACAATAAAAGGAAATGCTTCATGTTGTTTCATAGATGGAATGTCTTGCATGCAAATAGATTAGGAAAGGAAATAAAAGTTGTACTAACGGGTTGGACCCGATCAAGGTGCCCAGGCACCTAGGTGTCCCATATAATTTACCTATATATACTAGTAGAATGCCCGTGCGTTGCCACGGGCATTTGAAATACTTTGCTGGAGTTATATATAAATATAATGCAAGTTAGATTTCAAAAGTATAGAAAAGCTAGCTAGTAACAATTGAGTAAAAATTTAAATCCAGTTCACTTGCAATTTAAGTTGATAAAAAGGTAATTTGACGAGTATACATAAAGAGTGATGATCCAACCAATAATCTATTACGAATTAAGATCTATTTGATGTGCTTAACATATTCTCGAAAAATATCAATGTGTTGTCTTTAGCTTCATTCACACGATATTCAAGGAATAATAAAAACTTCTTTATCAACTCATAACAATCCAAGCAATATATGTAGTTAGCACAAAGATCCCGCGTGGAAGGTCTAAAAATGTGCAACGGAAAACACTCACCATGTAAATCAGTGCTCTTACAAAAAATATTTTAAATTTCTTTCCACCCAAAGATTCTATGGCACGTCAAATTCTGCAATGAAAAGAACAAAAGTATTGATTGAAACGATGAACTACATAACATATTGCAGGTTTTAAAATTAAGATCTATCGATGAACAAAAGTATTTTGTTTCATCAGTCAAAATAATGTGGAATATAATGAAAAGGCAACAATCTTTGTATGTTGCATCCTCCGTCCAGAAATAACTGTCGCTCAAACGGATGTATTTATTTAAAAAATGATGCACATGCCGGTTAAAAAATGATACACATGTCTAAAAGAAGGGCAGAAGATTTTTTTTCAATAACATTCCAAAAGTATTCATCTCACCACTTACCAAATGACAACGAAAATTAGAATTTCGGACTCAATTCACAAGTCTGTGCACATCTTGCGATCCCCGCACACAAAACCAACAAATAAACAACTGTGATCAAACAAAGAGGATCAAGGAAAACATATCCAGCACTCACAAAACTAAAGATGTGTTTTGTTGTAATAATATTATATGATGGAAAATTGGGGAAATTTACAAGATTAGTATA
Source organism: Triticum urartu (assembly GCF_003073215.2). Taxonomy (NCBI): domain Eukaryota; kingdom Viridiplantae; phylum Streptophyta; class Magnoliopsida; order Poales; family Poaceae; genus Triticum; species Triticum urartu. The sequence goes on from NC_053023.1 coordinate 99,025,100, forward strand.
TAATTTGAAAACATGGGATATTTACAAGATATAGTATACAGTTTGAAACAGGGGATATCTACAAGATATCGTAAATGAGACAAAACAGTAGTAGTCGCTCCAACAGTAAGGTTCAGAAAAAGGGCCGCCAACGGTTGATCGATGTGTACTCACTGAGAACCTTTTATTCATGTTCTTGGAAGTATGCTCCTGATGCAGGAGAGTCCAAAGCAAGACAATACTCCATTTTCTCATAAGCATCTTCAAAGAAGTGAGTTGAAACTGGGTGTGTTCTCCCTTGAACAGTAACCACAAGGTAATCTCCAAAATATCGTGCAGATAGGCTTGAATCAACAGTTGCAGACTTGAAGTTAAAGCAACAAGAAATAAATAAACAGATCTCATAATAATCGGTGCAACAAGGCACTGCAAATATGAAAATAAATAATAATAAAGTATAAGGGAATGGACACTACATTAGAACCACTTTCAGCTTTATTCATTGTTGATTATAGCATTTTTCAACAATACGCTTAAGAACAATCAGCAAGAAGTCGCTCCGAAAGGGGCAAATCAGGATTAACCATGTGCTTCGCCTATCATTTAGGGAGAATCAAGACATTTTGTATAGCACATAAAGAAAGAACATACACGTGCAAGTACATACTGAAATAGTGTGTTCATGTACTTCATCTTGTACAACATGAGTAACATCACTATTTCTTAGAAGGATAGCATTTCTATAGAACGGAAACTTATATCCAACAAAATTTAAATGGTGCAAGCAAGTGCTACAACAAGTAACTAAGGCCCTGTTCGGATCCTCTCCGCTCCACAACTGCAGCACCCGGAGCGGAGGGAGCGCCAACACAATTGCAGGGAGTGGCTCAAACTGAGCTCCTCCCGCGGAGCGGAGTTTCAGCACATTTCTGTATGTTAGGAAACTCAAATAAGATAACGGTGCATAAAAGTTATAAAAAAATTGGTACTACTGCCAATCAACAACACATAAAGCTAAAAATTTCTAAGGTATTGGAAGCATTAGTGCAAAACTTTGGGGTTTAAATATAGCAGCTAATATTTTACAGAATATATCGAAATCTTTGGGCCATGTCATGCACAAAATTTCACTACTAGAAAAAGGGCTACTAGTGGCGCATCTATTTTCGCTACTAATGGCGCACTACTGGTGCGCCACTAGCATCACGCCATTAGTAACAATTTTTTTCAAAAAAAAATTCAGATTTTTTTAAAAAAAATTCAAAAAAATTTTAAAAAAAAATTCTTTTTTTCTTAATCTCAGGTCATTAAGTCTTAATCTCGGGTCAATATGCTTAATCTCAGGTCAAACTTCCCGAAAGGTCACCCATCCTCACACTACTCCAGCCCAAGCACGCTTAACTTTAGAGTTCTATCCAACCCATATATCTAGCATATCAATCCTATTATACCTTGTTGATGTCTAGGACTTTGTTCATGTTCATGACTATGATGAAATTTTGAAAAATATTTCAAACTTCCCGGTCATATTACGTATCATTTTTTGAAAATAAAAAATTTAAAAAAATTCAAAACCTTTTTTTTGAATTTTTTTGCCTCTAGATCTTGAAAGCCCCGTAACTTTTTTTGTGTTAGGTTTTTGGGGATTTTGAAAATGTTTAACGGGGTTCGTATGCAAAAGTTATGCCCCCTATTAAATTCGGATGTAACTTTTCGAGTAGATTATTTTTCATATATAAAACTTTTTAATCCGAGTTCGTATGCAAAAGTTATGCCCATTTTACAAATTTCCAGAGAGATTTTGCAAATAAAGTCAAAATTTATATTTGTAAATTTTCCCAACAACTAGACCACATATCACATGGCAAACTTATTTTCTTTTATTTTTTTGACATTTTTATCATTTTTTTATTTTTTTTAAAACTGAAAAGGCGGTCCAGGGGGGTGCATTCGGTGGAAGCCGGGCAAACTAGTAATGGCGCACCGTGGGGTGGTGCGCCATTAGTAGTTAAACTAGTAATGGCGCACCACACCCACGGTGTGCCATTACTAGTTTTGAAAAAAAAATTGAAACTTTTTGAATTTTTTTTTAAAAAAAATTAGTAATGGCGCACTGTCCACTGGTGCGCCATTACTAACAAATTTTTTTTATTTTTTTTACTTTTTTTTTCAAAACTTCTAATGGCGCACCGTGGGTGTGGTGCGTCATTACTATGTCAACTAGTAATGGTGCACCACACCCACGGTGCGCCATTAGTAACAATTTTTTTTTCAAAACTTCTAATGGCGCACCGCACACCAGGTGCGCCATTAGTAATATATTACTAATGGCGTACCTGTATGTGGTGCGCCATTGCTATATTCTAATGGCGCACCACACACGTGGTGCGCCATTAGTGTCCATTTCATCTATAGCCGTTTTCCTAGTAGTGAAACAAACATGAATTAGTTGAGTTTTCTATATAAAGTAACTATACTACTACTGAGCATGTATATTTGTCGATGGATTAATAATTCTTAATTCAGACATTATAGGCATGGATTCATGAAGACCACATATGTCATATCATAGTAGAAATCAACACCGTTAAAGGGCAGTTGTATGCTATTAAATTGAAGAGAAGTGCCTGTAGAGAAATCATCATGACATAACCGTGGAAGCTAGTGTCGGTGCTCATGGTGGAAATCAAGCAAGGGCTCCAGGTAATCATGTCGCGGAACAAAAATCGAAGACAAGTGTCTATGGAGAAACTGTTATTCAACATCAGAGCCCACACTACAAGATTGTGTGTATTATGGTCATGTATTGTCGGCCCAGGGCATTCAAACTGCCATCCTAGAGAATAGTTAATTGCCATGTGTGTTGCAATGGGGGCATACCTATTTCAGTAGTTCAACATCAATCACGTCTACCATATGCATTTAAGGTCCTCGTGCATGATAAAACAGTTCTATTTTCTTCATATTCTTCTTTCAAGCACCCCCCCCCTCTCTTGTCCCCTTCCCCTCTATTCTCTAGTAATTGTGCACAAACAATCAAGAGAAAATAATAAAATATCTAAAGAAAAGAAGTTGTAACCTAAAAATTGTTTGCATCCATCCAACCAAAGAATTTAATTACATGTAGTACCTTACATAAAAACTTCACGATCCACTGAACCATCTACAAGATGCCAATCGCGATCGAGAAACTCCTTGAGGCACCATTCATGCACCCCCGGCCACCTACTCCTCCTCTAACCCAATGATTCAGCCTTGAGGAACACGCGAGCCACCAGCCAGACCCAGGCGCCACTTCAGTACGTGTATTTCCCATGCCGTCAGATGTGTCGCCGGCCGCACAACCATTGTCCCTGCCACAGGCCACTGCCACCGCTATGACTACCATTCCTTTGAGGCCCCCTCTCCCTAGTCGAGCTCCAAGAGATAACCACTGAAGTCGCCGCCCAGCCACACCAAAAAATTTCTAAGTAACAAGTGTTACGATGGTGTCATGTTATTTTAGTAAAATGTTAGCCATACATATTTACGAGGAAATTTGTGTGCCTATCTGGAAAATGCCTATACACAATAAATCAAAACTACTTCAGACTTGATGATTTGAACATACATGGAGAAAGGTTTAAGAGTTCAGTGTCAGTAAATTTGTTTTTTCTTCTTCACATTCTCGGTAACAAATAGATCTCAATGAGGTACTTCTTGTTCATGATGATCAATTGTATTTTACATATGAAGGGAATTTACTTGGCCAATCATTAATGTAGTGAAAATGTAATAAATAAATAAATAAAAACTTCAGTTTAGCGAAGGAATTATGAATGGTGCTGATTAGACCACATATATCACCGTGCATACTTTTTTGTAACCGCCACAATTAGGAGGTAATGAGCTACATACCAGGTTGAAGCTCCATACACATCCTAGGAATAAGGCCAACACAGTGATCTTTATTCAGCAAGTGCACATAGTCCATCAGAGTTGTTACCTGCTCTTGACATGGCACCATTTTCCAGTTACAGATGATGTAATATGTACTTGTTTACCAAAAACAATCATTCATTGGCACATGGAACTGCAATGCACACACATCTTAGATCACTTTCAACTGAATCTCGGGTCTAGAAATTATGTACAGATGCGAATTGGTGGCACGTTCTTCTCTTTTTTTTCTTTTCTGACGGGTTCCATCTATGCATCTGGACCATGCACCATCTACCATAATCCTGCCTTAAATTAATAAGCATGTGCACGCACAACCCATTCATGCCACTGATAGTCTTGTGATGACCCTGAACCTAGTAAGTATGAAAAAGGAAAACATGTGAAGAATTTCTTAGTGATATAGAAGAGAAGAAATATATACATCATGCTCTTCCACGGTCTAATCAAAACAGAAAATAGTATTGGTAACCCACAATAGGATCCCTTCAATTAACGGTACCATTTCTCAAAAGTGAGCTTCCAAATTATCAACGAGAGCCTCGAGAGGAGATTGCAAGAAAATCGCATATTTGATCTCCAAACACTCTTGCTCAATAAGTTCATTCATCTGCTGATAACAGTAGGGCATGTAGTTGAGATACGGGCTCAATGTGCAGTCCACCAGATACTTGGGTAACATTGGTTTGCTATTCTTTGATTGAATATTCAGTAATTTTTTTGTCATTCAGACCTTCACTTCTTGATACGATGCTGATACACTCAGTATTTTTTTATTTTTTATTTTTTGTCATTCAGACCTTCACTTACGATGCTGATACACTGTTATGCTGATAGTTTGAATGAATTCTACCCTTCCCACAAGTCCGCAAAGGCAACCTAAGCCACAATTGCTTATTGGCCAGGCCTTGCAAAGATCATACATACAACTCTACCGACGACAGATGATCTCATGAGAGGAGGAAGACGAAGAACACATGCCTGCAAGGGTACATAAGATGCCAAGACGATCTCGAGCGCCACCTCCTAATCGAATCGCGGATGGTGGTCTCATATCGAGCAGGTGGACATGGAGACAGAAGGCAGTGTCTGGTCATGAAATCGAGGGAGGTGGACGGAGCCTCAAGTCACCATTTCCCAGACCGCGCTGAGACCACCATAAGCATTCGCTTCCAGAGCCCACGATTTGCGCGGCCTCGTCCCACACTTCCTTTCGGTGGTCTCCCTCCCGCCTACCTCAACTTTAACAACCTTGCGTGGCCATCCATCTGCACATCAACCATGACAATGAGAAGGGGAGAAGAGGTGCCCTGCGAGGCTGCGACACAGCGTCCTAGTAGGAGGAGGTCCTTCGGGGAACTCCGGACAAGGAGGCCAACGAGCCACGACCGAGGGCGAAGATGAAAAGCATCATGAGAAGGAAGGAGGGATCTTGTGTATGGATTTCGATTACCAATTACCAAATCCAGTTACGGTGATTGATCTCTATTGATTCGATTGAATCAACACTTACCATGAGGATGCGGTCGATAAAAGGAAACAAAAGACCGTCCAGGGGGCTTCGATCGGGGAGCCTCTATCGGTGGTGGAAGGCTGGGTACGAGCGAACGAAACGACGTACAGACTGAGACATTAGGAGTATATATATATATATATAGGCTTTCTTTAGTTTTTTCTTGTGCAGTTTTGACAGTCATAGGAGCATATATGGGAGCAACTAGCTGCCGGTTACCCCGAAGGGGGCGGGGGGGGGGGGGGGGGGGGGGGGGGGGGGAGTGGGGGTCCCAGCGGGCGCTCCGGGTTCTTCGAGCTGGCGACGTGTGGTGTGCCCAACCGCCGCCATGCGTCACACGATGGGTGCACCCACCACGAAATAACTTTTTCTAAATTCCAACACACATTTTTGGGCCTTTAAAAAAATGGATTTTTCTTGGTTTTTCTATGTTTTCGTGAATAAGAAAAAATGTTTCCATGTGTGAAGCTTCATGTGAAAAAAGCACGATTGTGCAGCACAATTGTGCTTCTGGTTTTGGGGGTTTCCTTTTTTTGTTTTTGCGATTTCCCTTTTTTTATTTCCAATTTGTTTGTTTTAGTCTTTTTTAGGAAGGGGGGAGTATGTCCAAACCTATTAACATGGGATCTAGTTTCGAAGAACTCGACGTAAGAAATGCAGTTGTGAAAATGGTTCATGATTTGGACACCTATTTAGAATAATAATAAAGTCTTCTATAGTTACTGGCATATTACTCCCATCAGTGAGAATTGTATACGTAGGAGAGAACCTTGCGCACATTTCAAAAGATAAAATGTTTTGGAAAAACGAATGAACGAAAAAGCACAAAACTCCCAGTTTACAACAAGAGTCACATATTCTGCAAGCCATTTGTCAACACAGGAGGAGTGTGAATGACCTTTGCAAAGAATACCTCTTATTAACTAGTTATTTTCATGCATATATATATATATATATATATATATATATATATATATATATATATATATATATAGGTAGGTAGATGGGCACCTAGGTGCCTGGTCACCTTGATCGTTTTGGAAACCGTGATATATTTAATTCGTTTCCTAACTATTCTTCATGTAAGACTTTCCATGCTTACGTTTTATTTTTGGTTCTAACAATTGGACATGCAAGACTTGCCATAGAATCAAACTATTAATGTTAATTTTTTTAAAATTCCTGCAGGTATATAATGTGCGTATTTTTGTTCCTAACTATTTAATACGTATATCTAATACCTACCAATGAAATTATATGCATACGCATGTATGTATGTATTCAATAATTTATTTTTTTCAACTATTACATTTTTTGTTTCCTAATTATCTAAAATGGGTATCATATACTTACTAACGAATATATGTACGTACGCGGGTATGTATATATACAATAATTTATTTGTTGACTAATTGCATTTTATTTTTGTTTCCTAACTATCCAATACGGTTATATAATACCTACCGACAAAAATATTGTAATACCCGGTTGACATATATAACCGGCTATATGAAAAAGGGTATAAAAATATTATATATACCCGGTCGACGTATATACCCGACTATGTGAATAAGTGTAGGAAAATATTATACATCCAATAATATACTTCAAGTGGAAATACCCAAGGTATATGCACACTTGCATACCCGGGTGTATGAAAAAAATCATAAAAAATATTGAACATAATCAGTCGACGTATATACCTAAAATAAATATGGCTACATGATGTACGTCTATCTAATATATACCCAACATATTTCGAGTACAAAAACATACTTAAGGTATTTTGGGTTATGTCTAAATATACCTAGTGATTTATTCAAGGTATTAGATACTCGGTGAAAAATAAAGGCGAGCAAATAAAAAAATGATATCCATTATACGCAAAAGAATACCTGGCTACGTGACATATGAGACATGCATGGGCTTAATTTGGTGGGTATTAAGTGTCCATATTAAGCAATAATTAGCAAAAATTCTTTCCTAATACAAAACTAATTAACTTATCAATTAATGCGAATACTAATTACACGTGCACACATCTTAGTGTCATCCAACGGTTTTTAGGCAAGGTGCCCAGGCACCAGGTGTCCCATACTGGCGTCATATATATATATATATACATACATATATATATATATATATATATATATATATATATATATAATGACGCCAGTAAAAAAAGCACACTTGAAGGAAACAAGTCGGATTTCCATTGACTTTTCATTCTTTTTTTTTGTTTTTCTTGTTTTCCACGGTTTTTTTGTTTTTTCTGTTTTTTCCTTTTGTTTTTTCATAAGGTTTTCTTTGTTTTTTGTTTGGTTTTCTTTTTCCTTCCACATTTTTCGTTTTTGTTTTGTTTTTTCTTATGTTTATTTACGCTTTCACACTACGTTTTCGTATATGTCCAAAACATTTTTTCAGTAAGAGATCAACATTTTTTGTATACACGTTCAACATTGTCCGAATGCTTATTCAACATTTTTCAAATAGTTGTTCAACATTTTAATACTTATTCAACATTTTTCAAATATTTGTTCAACATTTTTTTCATACTTATTCAACATTTTTCAAATACTTGTTCAATATTTTTTTCATGCTTATTCAACATTTTTAGTACTTACCTAACATTTTCAAATACTTGTTCAACATTTTGCATATACTCGTTCAACATTTTTCAAATACTTGTTCAACATTTTTAATATTTTTTCAACTTTTTCAAATGTTTTTATAGAGTGTTTTTTTTAATATATATATATATTTAGAATGTTTTAAAGTATAAAAAAGTAAAGAAAAAGGAAAACAGAAAACAGAAAGAAAAAAGGAAAAATGATTCGATCACATGCCATCAAAATGCTAACCACTCGACCAACTAAATGCTAGTAACTATTTACAGCGCGAACCTTTTCAGAATAGAAATGTTGACGCGCTATTTATTGCGCATTACACTGTAATGTTTATATTTTTCAATTATTTAAAAACATGTTTACAGATTTCAAATGAAGTTCACAAACATGCAAAAAAAGTTCGCGTATTCAAAAAAGAGTTCACCAAATCAAAAAATATCATGAATTCAAAAGAAGTTACCTTTTTAAAATGTTCTACGCAAACTCGAAAAGAGTTTATCAATTGGAAAAAACACAAAACAGAAAAAAATCATGAGTTTGAAATAAGTTCATTAATTTTGAAAAAAAAGTTCATCAATTTGAAAAAAATCATTGAATTTGGAAAAAGTTCATCAAAAAATGAAAAGTAGTTCATTGATTTCAAGAAAAACGTTCATTGATTTTGAAAAAGGTTTATCAAATTTGAAAAAAGTTCATCAAATTTCAAAAAAAAGCTCATCCTTTCAAAACAAATCATCAAATAAGGAAGAACAGAAAAAGAAAAGGGAAAAAAGGAAAGAAGAAACAAGAAAATAAGGGAAAAGATGCAACCTATCAATTCCGCCGAAGTGGCCGAGGGGTTACGCAGTTTACCACGAAATAGGAGGTCGCTTGTTCAGTTCTCCCCGGGCGCGCCATTTTTTGTGGCTTAAAAAGCCGAATGACAAAAGGGGAGTTGGGCCGGCCCAAGGCAGGGAATGGAGAGAGCTGGACGACGACGACCTGCTAATAGCTGGGCCAGTTAACCTGAGCGGCAGAAGCTGATTTGAAAGTTTTTGTAACGTTTAACCGGTTCAAGTCTAACGGGCTCTTAATTTGTAGGATTGTTATTTTGACCCGCAAACAGTAGAAAAGTAGTTTCAAGGTATATTTTTCATATAATTATAGATAGTATGTTACAAAGTGGCGGGAGAAAGAAAGAAGGAAAAAAGAAAAGCCAGAAAAAGTATTTTAACCAGTGCCTGCTCTGGGGATGAAAAACATGATTTAAAAATGGGTATGGCTAGGTCTCAGTCGACTGAGACTTAACCAAGTAGGCATGTGACATAACATGTAAAAAAGAAAGAAGAAATAATGCGCAGATCTTACTGTAAAATCTCATAATATAGCATCGACTGAGACATAACAAAGTTTGAATCCACTAAAACTTAGCAAGACTGTTTAAACATTGTTATCTATCCACTGGTGAATAGGTGGTTGAAGATTCACAAAAGAGGTGCTCCGAGGAGGCCGGTGTGATGACTTGCTTCATGTTGCTACAATGCGACGATGGGCGTCTTTCTTTCAACTTTGTTGCCTTTGGTTTGAATGGAATTATTCACGTTGGAATAACCAATGGCGAGACGAGTCTAATACTCCCTCCGGTCTTTTTTACTCTGCACATTGGATTTGCCGAAAGTCAAACTTTGCTAAGTTTGACCAAATTTATATTAGAAATTATTAGCATCTATAATATGTAATAAATATAATATAAAAATATATTCCAAGATGAATCTAATGATATTGGTGTTGTTATGTGAATGTCTATAATTTTTTGTATAAGCTTGGTCAAAGTTGGATGAGATTGACTTCGGTCAAACCTAATATGCAGAGTAAAAAGGACCGGAGGGAGTACGAACCCCGCGTCGCTCCTAAGTGGCGGGGCTCAAGCAGAACCCTAGAGCCGCCGCCTCCTTCTCCTCCACCCCCGCTCCCCCTCTGCTGCCGCTGAAGGATGCTGTCAATCAAAGGCTGCCTGACTCACAGCGGTGGCGGGCTCTCATCCCCAAGCGTGACTGGCAGCAGCGGGGGCCTCTTCCTTCTCGCGTGGCGGGATCTCCAGCTGGAGTTTTATGGCGGCCCTGGACGGCGCGGCTCGTCAGACGGAGCTGGACGCCGGGGCGGTGGCCCCGAACTTTTTCGACGACATGGGCGACCGCTGTGGCCACATGAGCGGCATGGCGCCTGGTTCAAGGGTTGTGCTGCAGCCCAACATCTCATCTCCGTGTCGTGCGGGTGTGTCGCGGCGGTGCCCGTTGAGTTCTTTAGCCTGCTGATCAGGAGCCGGCAGGCGGCTGTGTAGGGGCCTGCCCATCTGCCTAATAAAGGAGGTGGTCCTAGGACTCTTCTTGTGTCAAGACAGTGTTCTGCTTGATGCCTATCCTCATTGATCTGGCCAGTGACAATTTCCAGAAGGCTGCGCCGGCGATCTCCATTGGGCGCCTGAAGCATGTAGGTTGCTAGATCGAATGGGGTTCGGTCGTGTGAACCCATATTTCTGGTCGTGCGGCTTCAATAGGGAGTGACGCGAAGCTTCACTGTCTGTTGCCATCATGGGACATGTCGGTGTTTTGATTTCCATGATGAAGATAGTGGCGGAGAATGTCATGGCGGCTAAGGTCTGAGGTCTAGTAATGGCGGACTCTTTGAGGCGATGAGGAGTTCGCTTGGTGTTTCCTGACTTATAGCAGCGGCATCAGCAAGCAGAGGTGGCAGTACAGGAGGAGTACATAGTCTTATCTTTCAGAGTGGAAATCCAAGGTCTGGCCTTAAGTGGTAGTGTCTGGTAATGGCCTTGCTGAACGCATTGTTTTGAGAGCGTCGACTTTGTCCAGGGTGAAAACCTGAGATCTATGATCGGGTGGTGACGGTGCTTGTGCACTGTTTCCTTTTTGGAAGTGTCGCTTTTGGAGAATTTGGACTCCGGGTGTTGCCTTCGAGTGGCTTGTGTTGCAGCTACATGGTTTTGATCACCGTAGCGGGATCTTTTGTTTTCTTTCTTCTTCTTCTTCCTTTTTGTTGTAGGGTTGTGTGCATTCGTAATGTCTGTAGGACATTTCGTTGTTGCAGAGGCTATGTGTAATTGCTATCTTTGTGATATTAATATTTTTTCTTTGTCGAAAAAGTTGCCTCTTGTTTTTCTTTCTTAATTTGCTATCTCATTATGTTGGTAGGTTAGCGCGCTCGTGTGCGTGTGTGTGTGTGGGTGGGGGGCAGTGTTGGTTATGGCTTTATGTTCGCAGTAGTGATTTGTTAGGTTGTTCTGAACCATATTATTTTCTATAATGAAAATCGGAGGGAGGGGGGGCCTTCTTATGATAAAAAAATTCAGTAGCGAAATGAGTCTGCATGCTTTTCTTTAATATTGAACTGAAGCAACTTGAAGTCTTACAGTATCTCCAGGCCTGAAGGGTTGGCTGTTGAGCTTTGTACACTTGGCCATTCTGTTGGGTCCATATGTTCCAACACCCTAATATAACAATTTCCATGTTTGAAAGCCTTCGGTATAGGTGATCAGCTGCTAGCATAGTTTCTTCATAAACAGAGGTGCCTCTCCTTTTGTTGGGAATCAAGGAATTCCAACACTCCTGAGCAAAGATGCAGTCCCATAGCAAATGCATTGTAGATTCCTCGGCATTTTGGTTACAGTTAGGGTAGAATGGATTATCCAAGTGCATGCCTTTTCTCTTCAGCAGGGATCTAGTGTCTAAGGGCATGTACAATCGTTCCGACGCTGGGTGTTTGTAAAACTTCTCCATGTCACCTATAGACATCGTAACGGACAACCTATACAACAGGGAGTCTATTTGACGGTCACTAATCACCAAATTTCACGGGAAAGGAGAGAGGTGGTTTCCATGGAAGATGGGATCCCATTCCCATCCCACGATGCTCTCGGTACAACGGAAAATAGACTGTCGCTAATCAGCAATTTTCAAGCTAATAGACCATCGTTATCTCTACCGACAAACTATGTCTTTTTTTTCTTCTCTCTCCCCCACATCTGTTGGAAATATGAGCAATTTACCAAATGATTTTATTAACAGAAATACTAGATAAAGCATGACTAATATAGAAGAGATAAAACAAGTCATGCGTTCTGACAAAGAGAAGGTAAATAGCTTCTGCATATATGAACCGTAGCCTATCATATCTAAAGCAGACAGTATAGCAAGTAGCATATATGAAGTAGAACCTAACATGTGTAGGACAAGGACTAGAACAAGGAACTGCGGCAGAACCTTTAACAGGAAAGACAAGAACACGTACGGAACAGCAGCAGCAGAAGCGCTGGACTTGGGGTCGGTGTCCTCGCCTGCCATGTCGTCGAAGAGGTCGTGGACGTCGGGGAAGAAGTCGTCGTCGGGGAAGTAGTCGTCGGCGACCGGATCGTCCGTGATGAAGCTGCCAGTAGTAGCGCTGAGCGCAGCCCAAAAACCTTATCACCCTTCTCCCGTACAGGACTCAAAAGGTGCGGTTTCGGAGGCCTACTGTCCCGACCTGCGGTGCACGCCGCAAGCCGGGATGGGGAAGATCGTAGCAGCAGCGCAGTGCTCAGGAACTTTGTGGCGAGAGGAAGGGGATCTTCTGGTGTGTCACTCTAGAGAGGAGCGACCTTTCTTATATAGGCACAGGAGAAGGACGCGAAGAGGCTGCGGCGGGAGGTGAAGCAACAAAGGGAGACGAAGCGAACAGGCAGCGGCCGAAGAGGCGCGCCGTTCGAATTCATTGTCCACTACAGAAAAACGTTTCAACTCCCACGTGACCTTTCGTATACCCGTCGTGCGTGGCAAAAATTTAGACATCGACTCGGCTCATTCCTGCAACCCGCGGCGTGACGAGGCGTGGCGTGGCGTGGCGTGGCATGGTGTGGCGGGCGGCGGAGGAGGAGCGCGCGTGGATGTCCCTCTTGTTCTCATGCTCATACATGTGGGGAAAGAACCTCCCTTATAAAGAGGTCCAAGTCCCTCTAAACTAGCAATGTGGGACTAAACTTTTGTTCCACCTCTTGCCTTGCACAAATGGGCTGCGTGGGCCTCTAGGATTTATTAGGAATTTCTGAAACTGCTATTGGGCTAGGCCCAAAATAGACAAAATTCCAGCAATCCCCCACCAGATCCCAGAGGCACAAAAATTTTTGCCTTTGGTTCCAAAACACTATTTTATATACCGGTACTGCAGTGGAGACTGTTAAGTTGAACTTCCACCTAGAACTCTATGCTACACTAGTAAGCAACTTGAACAGTGGACTGGGCCTTGAACTGCAAGTTTTCTGCGAATCTAGCTTCACATAAAGCCTTGACCGATACGTGGCTACTGTGGGTCTTCCCCGCGGGTGGAGCTTATGCGTCATACTCCGTGACCTTTCATGAGTTTATTAGAGAGAACCCTACTCTCATAGATTGTGACGTTTGACAATCAGACTCATATAGGTGTGTTCTTCAAAAGATGTTCTGCAGGATAACATCTCTGCTTAAATAAGCCACTTAGAACACATTAAGATATACATCAACCTGCCATGCAGATAAGGAGAGTGTTGCATCTTTATGGAGTGGTATTGTGAATAGTAAGGATACTCTCCTCTCAGTTGACCAACAGCTTGTCTTCCACATCTAATTCACGGGATCTCCGATCACAAAGAATAGGTTACCACTGTGAACAACTCATATTGTGGGTCTCATACCCATCTCCCTCGATGCATTATCTATCACATTACGTGATAGACCCTTAGTAAAAGGATCTGCCAGATTTTTAGACGTTTGGATATAATCCAATGCAATAACTCCGGAGTTTTTCATTTTCCTGACAGACTTTAACCTTCTCTGAACATGTCTTGATGACTTCATGTTATCCTTTGAGCTGCTCACTTTCGTGATCACAGTTTGATTGTCGCAGTTCATAAGGATACCCGGTACAGGTTTCTCAACAACCGGTAAGTCATTCAAGAGCCGACGAAGCCAATCTGCTTCGACCGTAGCTGTATCTAGTGCTGTGAGTTCTGCTTCCATTGTTGACCTCGTTAAGATGGTCTGCTTGCAAGACTTCCAAGAAACAGTGCCACCTCCATGCATGAATACATAACCGCTCGTGGCCTTTATCTCATCAGCATCTGAGATCCAGTTTGAGTCACTATACCCTTCAAGAACCTTTGGATGCCCAGTGTAGTGAATTCCATAATTTGCACAGGATAACTCCCTCGCCCCCACCATGGCGATAGTACACACATTTGTCAGCTTCGTTCACAACAAAGCCTGCAGCTGTTAAAGTTCTTTCAAACTTCTCATGCCACTGTTTGGGTGCTTGCTTAAGTCCGTACAAAGACTTCAGCAACTTGCACACTTTCCCTTCCTGACCATCTAGTACAAACCCATCTGGTTGTTCCATATAAATTTCCTCGTCCAACTCTCCATTTAGGAAAGCAGTCTTAACATCCATTTGATGAACGAGAAGACCATGCTAGGCAGCTAGTGAAAGTAGAACTCGAATAGTGGTCAGTTGAGCCACAGGTGAGTAAGTATCGAATAAGTCTTCACCTTCCTTTTGGGTATAACCCTTAGCCACGAGCCGAGCCTTGTACTTTTCAATAGTACCATTAGGCCTAAGCTTCTTCTTGAATACCCATTTGCATCCTATAGGTTTGCACCCATAAGGACGATCAGTTATCTCCCAAGTTTCATTTACCAAGATGGAATCCATCTCGCTACGAACTGCTTCCTTCCAGTAGTCAGCATCTTCAGATGCATAGGCCTCTGAAATAGAACTGGGAGTGTCATCTATGAGGTACACAAGAAAATCATCACCAAAGGACTTTGCAGTCCTCTATCTCTTGCTCCTAATAGGAACTTCATTGTTCTCCTCCACGGGACTTTCAAAATGTTCCATCGAAATTGTGGGTTCGGTAATTGTAACTAGTTCCTGATTCGATGAACTAGGCATCTCCTGATTAGATGAGGTAGCCATATCCTTCATGGGAAAGATATCTTCAAAGAAAGTCGCATCATTCGACTCCATGATCGTACCGACATGCATGTAAGGTACCTCAGATTTTACAACCAAGAATCTATAGCCAATGCTATGAAAAGCATATCCCAGGAAAACACAATGCACAGTCTTTGGTCCAAGCTTCCGCTTCTTTGAAATTGGAGCATTGACTTTCGCCAAACAACCCCATGTTCGCAGATAAGAGAGTTTTAACCTTTTCTTCTCCCATTCCTCGAATGGAGTTATCTCTTTGTTCTTTGTGGGGACTCGGTTCAGGACATGACATGCTGTCAATATCGCCTCCCCCCACCATGCCTTGGAGAGACCCGATGTATCTAACATGGCGTTAACCAAATCAGTTAGAGTACGGTTCTTTCTTTCGGCCACCCCATTTGACTAAGGTGATTAGGGAGGAGTCCTCTCATGGATTATACCATGTTCCGCACAAAAAGCATCAAACTCATTGGAAAAATACTCTCCACCATGGTCGGACCTAAGCCTCTTGATTTTTCGATCAAGTTGGTTTTCCACTTCAGCTTTGTAGATCTTGAAAAAGTTCAAAGCCTCATCCTTAGATTTCAGAAGATACACACGGCAGTATCTAGTGGAGTCATCAATTAACGTCATGAAATATTTCTTTCCACCTTTTGTCAACACACCATTCATTTCACATAGATCTGAATGTATGAGCTCTAGTGGTGCAAGATTTCTTATTTCCGCAGTCGTATGAGACTTACGAGGTTGCTTAGCTTGCACACACACTTGACACTTAGATCCCTTGACGGTGGTGAAACTAGGGATTAAGTTCAACTTCGCTAGTCGCGACATGCAACCAAAGTTAACATGACAAAGACGTGAATGCCACACATTGGATTCACTATTGTTGCAAATATGATTAACAACTTTATTGCAAACGTCTGATAAGGATAAACGAAACAAGCCTCCTAACTCATAGCCTTTACCAACAAAGGTTCCATACTTGGATATTACATATTTATTCGACTCAAAGACAAGCTTGTAGCCATCTCTACACAGAAGAGATCCGCTAACAAGATTTTTATTGACGGAGGGGACACAATGCACGTTCTTCAGGCGCATGATCTTCCCCGAAGTAAACTTCAGATCGACCATGCCAACACCACGAACAGAAGCACTTGAACCGTTGCCCATCAGCACGGTTGAAGTCCCTGCGGTCTGATAAGACGAAAACATGGAAATATCACCGCATACATGCACATTAGCACCCGTGTCAATCAACCAGTCAGGAGAATGACATACGAAAGAATAGTGGGAAATATACCATACCCAGCATCCTTCATGTCAGTGTCTCCAATGACAACATTAGCGGTCTTGCCGCCTTTCTCAGGATGTCGCTTGTCATAGCGATTAGGGAAACTAGGAGCCCAATGATCAGGATCCCCACACACATGACAAGCACCTTTCTTCTTGCCATTCTTCTTCTTGAAGTTCGTGTGTTGCACAGCCTTGTTCTTCCCATCAAACTTTGCTTTTCCATCAAACTTGCCCTTGTTCTTGAACTTGTGGGGCTGGAAGTTCTGCTTCTGTACCACATTGGCACTAGATCCTCCCTCAATACCTCGAGCACATGTGTCCTTTGCTCTCGCCTTTTCTTCCACATCAAGAGTGCCAATGAGATCTGGGACGGAAAACTCCTGCCTCTTATGCTTCAGCAAGGTAGCAAAGTTCCTCCATGAAGGAGGAAGCTTAGTGATGATACCTCCGGCAACAAACTTGTCCGGTAGCATACAACTGAAGTGCTCAAGTTCTCTAGCAAATTGTTGGGGAACGTAGCAGAAATTCAAAATTTTCTACGCATCACCAAGATCAATCTATGGAGTAATCTAGCAACAAGGGGAAGGAGAGTGCATCTACATACCCTTGTAGATCGCTAAGCGGAAGCGTTCAAGTGAACGGGGTTGATGGAGTCGTACTCGTCATGATCCAAATCACCGATGATCCTAGTGCCGAACGGACGGCACCTCCGTGTTCAACACACGTACAGCCCGGTGACGTCTCCTACGCCTTGATCCAGCAAGGGGAGAAGGAGAGGTTGGGGAAGCTCCATCCAGCAGCAGCACGACGGCGTGGTGGTGGTGGAGGAGCATGGTACTCCAGCAGGGCTTCGCCAAGCACCGCAAGAGACGAGGAGGGAGAGGGGTAGGGCTGCGCCAAGAAGGAGATGTTCTCGTGTGTATGGCAGCCAAAAACCCCCACTATATATAGGGGAAAGGGAGGGGCTGCGCCCCCACCTAGGTTTCCACCCCTAGGGGTGGCAGCCAGCCCTAGATCCCATCTAGGGGGCGGCCAAGGGGGGAGAGAGGGGGGGCGCACCACTAGGTGGGCCTTAGGCCCATCTGAGCCTAGGGTTTCCCCCTTTTCCCTTCCCTCTTCGCCTTGGGCCCTGGTGGGGGGCGCACCAGCCCACCTGGGGCTGGTCCCCCTTCGCACTTGGTCCACGCAGCCCTCTGGGGCAGGTAGCCCCACCTGGTGGACCCCCAGGACCCTCCTGGTGGTCCCGGTACGTTACCGATAGCACCCGAAACTTTTCCGGTGACCAAAACAGGACTTCCCATATATAAATCTTTACCTCCGGACCATTCCGGAACTCCTCGTGATGTCCAAGATCTCATCCGGGACTCCGAACAACATTCGGTAACCACGTATATCTATTCCCTATAACCCTAGCATCATCGAACCTTAAGTGTGTAGACCCTACGGGTTCAGGAACCGTGCAGACATGACCGAGACAACTCTCTAGCCAATAACCAACAGCGGGATCTGGATACCCATGTTGGCTCCCACATGTTCCACGATGATCTCATCGGATGAACCACGATGTCGAGGATTCAAACAATCCCGTATACAATTCCCTTTGTCCAGCGGTATTGTACTTGCCCGAGATTCGATCGTCGGTATCTGATACCTTGTTCAATCTCGTTACCGGCAAGTCTCTTTACTCGTTCCGTAACACATCATCCCGTGATCAACTCCTTGGTCACATTGTGCACATTATGATGATGTCCTACCGAGTGGGCCCAGAGATACCTCTCCGTTTACACGGAGTGACAAATCCCAGTCTCGATTCGTGCCAACCCAACAGACACTTTCGGAGATACCTGTAGTGTACCTTTATAGCCACCCAGTTACGTTGTGACGTTTGGCACACCCAAAGCACTCCTACGGTATCCGGGAGTTGCACAATCTCATGGTCTAAGGAAATGATACTTGACATTAGAAAAGTTTTAGCAAACGAACTACACGATCTTGTGCTAGGCTTAGGATTGGGTCTTGTCCACCACATCATTCTCCTAATGATGTGATCCCGTTATCAACGACATCCAATGTCCATGGTCAGGAAACCGTAACCATCTATTGATCAACGAGCTACTCAACTAGAGGCTTACTAGGGACATGGTGTTGTCTATGTATCCACACATGTATCTGAGTTTCCTATCAATACAATTCTAGCATGGATAATAAACGATTATCATGAACAATGAAATATAATAATAATAACTAATTTATTATTGCCTCTAGGGCATATTTCCAATAGTCTCCCATTTGCACTAGAGTCAATAATCTAGTTCACACCGCCATGTGATTAACACTCACAGGTCACATCGCCATGTGACCAACATCCAAGAGTCTACTAGACTCAATGATCTAGTTCACATCACTATGTGATAAACACTCAAAGAGTTCTGGGTTTGATCATGTTATGCTTGTGAGAGAGGTTGTAGTCAACGGGTCTTGCCATATTCAGATCCCTATGTATTTCGCAACACTTTATATCATAGATGCTGCTACCACATTCCACTTGGAGCTATTCCAAATTGTTGCTCCATTATACGTATCCGGTATCTCTACTCAGAGCTATCCGGATAGGTATTAAGCTTGCATCGACGTAACTCTTTACGTCGAACTCTTTATCACCTTGATACGTCTCCAACGTATCTATAATTTTTGATTGCTCCATGCTACTTTATCTACTGTTTTGGACTATATTGGGCTTTATTTTCCACTTTTATATTATTTTTGGGACTAACCTATTAACCGGAGGCCCAGCCCAGAATTGCTGTTTTTTGCCTATTTCAGTATTTCGAGGAAACAGAATATCAAACGGAGTCCAAACGGAATGAGACCTTCGGGAACGTGATCTTCTCACCGAACGTGATCTAGGAGACTTGGACCCTACTCCAAGAAGTTTCCGGGGAGGTCACGAGGGTGGAGGGCGCCCCCTGGGCGCGCCCCCTGCCTCGTGGGCCCCTCGGAGCTCCATCGACGTACTTCTTCCGCCTATATATCTCCATATACCCTAAAAACATCCGGGAGAAGATAGATCGGGAGTTCCGCCGCCACAAGCCTCCAGAACCACGAAAAACCAATCGGGACCCCTTTCCGGTACCCTGCCGGAGGGGGGATCCATCTCCGGTGGCCATCTTCGGGGCTAAGGGTATGTACCAGTAGCTATGTGTTTGATCTCTCTCTCTCGTGTTCTCTCGCGTGTTCCATCTATGGCACGATCTTGATGTATCCTGAGCTTTGCTATTGTAGTTGGATCTTATGTTTCTTCTCCCCCTCTACTCTCTTGTGATGAATTGAGTGTCCCCTTTGAAGTTATCTTATCGGATTGAGTCTTTTATGAACACTTGATGTATGTCTTGCCGTGCTTATCTATGGCGACAATGGGATATCACATGCCACTTGATGTATGTTTTGGTGACAAACTTGCGGGTTCCGCCCATGAACCTATGCATAGGGGTTGGCACACGTTCTTGATTCTCCGGTAGAAACTTTGGGGCACTATTTGAAGTACTTTTATGTTGGTTGGATAAATCTGAGATTGTGTGATGCATATCGTATAATCATGCCCACGGATACTTGAGGTGACAATGGAGTATCTAGGTGACATTAGGGTTTTGGTTGATTTGTATCTTAAGGTGTTATTCTAGTAAAAACTCCAGGGTTGTTTGTGACACTTATAGGAATAGCCCAACGGATTGATTTGAAAGAATAACTTTGAGGTGGTTTCGTACCCTAAAATAATCTCTACGTTTGTTCTCCGCTATTAGTGGCTTCGGAGTGACTCTTTGTTGCATGTTGAGGGCTCGTTATATGATCTATCTATGTTATTATTGTTGAGAGAACTTGCACTAGTGAAAGTATGAACCCTAGGCCTTATTTCCTATCATTGCAATACCGTTTACGCTCACTTTTACCACTCGCTACCTTGCTGTTTTTATATTTTCAGTTTACAAAAACCTATATCTACTATCTATTTTGCACTTGTATCACCATCTCTTCGCCGAACTAGTGCACCTATACAATTTACCATTGTATTGGGTGTGTTGGGGACACAAGGGACTCTTTGTTATTTGGTTGCAGGGTTGCTTGAGAGAGACCATCTTCATCCTACACCTCCTACGGATTGATAAACCTTAGGTCATCCACTTGAGGGAAATTTGCTACTGTCCTACAAACCTGTGCACTTGCAGGCCCAACAACGTCTACAAGAAGAAGGTTGCGTAGTAGACATCAAGCTCTTTTCTGGCGCCGTTGCCGGGGAGGTGAGTGCTTGAAGGTATATCTTTAGATCTTTCAATCGAGTCTTTTAGTTTCTTGTTTTATCACTAGTTAGTCTATATAAGAAAACTACAAAAAAATGGAATTGAGTTTGTCTCATACACTTCACCTTTTTAATATCTTTCGTGAGTTTGATGGAAAGGATAATTGTGCTCAAGTGCTAGAAGAAGAAATCTATAAAGTGTTTGGCACTAAATATTTGAATGATGAGCATGATTGCAATGTTATTAGTATGAATTCCTTGAATATCTATGATGCTAATGATATGCAAAGCCACAAGCTTGGGGAAGCTATGTTTGATGAAGATGATATTTTTGTCCCCCAAGTTTTGATGAGCAAATTTATTATGATGAAAGCATGCCCCCTATTTATGATGATTATATTGATGAAAGTGGATTTGGAGAGGTCATGACTTTATTTTGTGATGAATCCACCATTCCGGAAGACGTTCCAATTGATTATGAGAACAAAGTTGCTATCTATGATGATTATTGTGATGACTTGTATGCTATAAAGAATAATGATATCCATGAAACTTGTCATCATGATTTTAGTTTTCAATTGGATTATGCCTCACATGATAATTATTTTGTTGAGTTTTCTCCCACTATTATTCATGAGAAGAATTTTGCTTATGTGGAGAGTAATAAATTTTCTATGCTTGTAGATCATGAAAAGAATGCTTTATGTGATAGTTATATCGTTGAATTCATTCAAGATGCTACTGAAAATTATTATGAGGGAGGAACATATGCTTGTAGGAATTGCAATAGTATCAAGTTTCCTCTCTATGTGCTTAAAGTTTTGAAGTTATGCTTGTTTTACCTTCCTATGCAAGTTGATTCTTGTTCCCACAAATTGTTTGCTCACAAAATCCCTATGCATAGGAAGCATGTTAGACTTAAATGTGCTAGTCATATTCTTCATGATGCCCTCTTTATGTTTCAATTCTTATCTTTTATGTGAGCATCATTGAAATCATCATGCCTAGCTAGGGGCGTTAAACGATAGCGCTTGTTGGGAGGCAACCCAACTTTATTTTTGTTCCTTTATTTTTGTTACTTTTTAGTAATAAATAATTCATCTAGCCTCTGTTTATATGTGGTTTATGTGTCCAATTAGTGTTTGTGCCAAGTAGAACCTTTGGGAAGACTTGGGGAAAGTCTTGTTGATCATGCTGTAAAAAATAGAAACTTTAGCGCTCACGAGAATTGCTGCCATTTTTATTTGGAGAGTGATATTTAGTTAATTCTTTTTGCAGATGATTAATAGATAAATTCCTCAGGTCCAGCAATTTATTTGAGAATTTTATGAGTTCCAGAAGTATACGTTTGATCCAGATTACTACAGACTGTTCTGTTTTTGACAGATTCTGTTTTACATGTGTTGTTTACTTATTTTGATGAATCTATGGCTAGTAAAATAGTTTATAAACCATAGAGAAGTTGGAATACATTAGGTTTAACACCAATATAAATAAAGAATGAATTCATTACAGTACCTTGAAGTGGTGATTTATTTTCTTAAACTAACGGAGCTTACGAGTTTTCTGTTAAGTTTTGTGTTGTGAAGTTTTCAAGTTTTGGGTAAGGATTCGATGGACCATGGAATAAGGAGTGGAAAGAGCCTAAGATTGGGGATGCCCAAGGCACCCCAAGGTAATATTCAAGGATAACCAAGATCCTAAGCTTGGGGATGCCCCGGAAGGCATCCCCTCTTTTGTCCACTTCCATCGGTAATTTACTTGGAGCTATATTTTTATTCACCACATGATATGTGTTTTGCTTGGAGCGTCTTGTATTATTTGTGTCTTTGCTTGTTAGTCTACCACAATAATCCTTTATGTTCACACCTTTTGAGAGAGCCATGTATGAATTCAAACTTGTTAGAATACTCTATGTGCTTCACTTATATCTTTTGAGCTTGATAGTTTACTCTATGTGCTTCACTTATATCTTTTTGAGCGTGATAATTTTTGCTCTAGTGCTTCACTTAGATCTTTTAGAGCACGGTGGTGGTTTGTTTTAAAGAAACTTGATCTCTCATGCTTCACTTAGATTATTTTGAGAGTCGTTAATAGCATGGTAATTTGCTTAATGTTAATATACTTGGTATTCAAGATATGTGAAACTTTCTTTTTAGTGGGTTGAATACTAAGATAAGTTTGATGCTTGATAATTGTTTTGAGATATGGAGGTGATAATATCATAGTCGTGCTAGTTGAGTAGTTGTGAATTTGAGAAATACTTGTGTTGAAGTTAGCAAGTCCCGTAGCATGCACGTATGGTTAAAGTTGTGTAACAAATTTGAAGCATGAAGTGTACCTGGCTTGTGCATCCTTATGAGTGGCGGTCGGGGACGAGCGATGGACTTTTCCTACCAATCTATCCCCCTAGGAGCATGCACGTAGTACTTGATTTTTGATGACTTCTAAATTTTTGCAATAAGTATATGAGTTCTTTTGACTAATGTTGAGTCCATGGATTATACGCACTTTTACCTTTCCGCCATTTGCTAGCCTCTTCGGTACAGTGCATTGCCCTTTCTCACATTGAGAGTTGGTGCAAACTTCGTCGGTGCATCCAAACCCCGTGATATGATACGCTCTTTCACACATAAACCTCCCTATATCTTCCTTAAAACAGCCACCATACCTACCTATCATGGCATTTCCATAGCCATTCCGAGATATATTGCCATGCAACTTCCATCATCATCATCATCATCATCATGACATGCTTTACTTTTGTCATATTGCCATTGCATGATCTTGTAGTTGACATCGTATTTGTGGCAAAGCCACCATGCATTATTCTTCATACATGTCACTCTTGATTCATTGCACCATCCCGGTACACCGCCGGAGGCATTCATATAGAGTCATATCTTGTTCTAGTATCGAGTTGTAATCATTATGTTGTAATCAATAGAAGTGTGATGATCATCATTATTAGAGCATTGTCCAATCAAAAAAAAGAGAGAAAGGCCAAAAATAAAAAAAAGAAAGGCCCAAAAAAAGAGAAAATAAAAAGGGCAATGCTACTATCTCTTTTTTCCACACTTGTGCTTCAAAGTAGCACCTTGTTCTTCATGTAGTGAGTCTCATATATTGTGCTTCAAAGTAGCACCATGATTTTCATATAGTGAGTCTCAGAAGTTGTCTTGTTCATACTAGTGGGGATTTTTCATTATAGAACTTGGCTTGTATATTCCAACGATGGGCTTCCTCAAAATGCCCTAGGTCTTCATGAGCAAGCAAGTTGGATGCACACCCACTAGTTTTCTTTTGTTAAGCATTCTTAGCTCTAGTGCATCCGTTGCATGGCAATCCCTACTCCTTGCATTAACATCAATTGATGGGCATCCCCATTGCTCATTGATTAGCCTCGTTGATGTGAGACTTTCTCCTTTTTTGTTTTCTCCACACAATCCCCATCATCATATTCTATACCACCCATAGTGCTATGTCCATGGCTCGTGCTCATGTATTGCGTGAAGGTTGAAAAAGTTTGAGATTATTTGAGTATGAAACAATTGCTTGGCTTGTCATCGGGGGTATAGAAGTTGGGAACATCTTTGTGTGACGAAAATGAAGCATAGCCTAACTATATGATTTTGTAGGGATAAACTTCCTTTGGCCATGTTATTTTGAGATGACATAATTGTTTGATTAGTATGCTTGAAGTATTATCATTTTTATGTCAATATGAACTTTTGTCTTGAACCTTTCGGATCTGAATATTCATACCATGATTAAGAAGATTTACATTGAAATTATGCCAAAGTATCACTCCGCATCAAAAATTCTCTTTTTATCATTTACCTACTCGAGGACGAGCAGGAATTAAGCTTGGGGATGCCTGATACGTCTCCAACGTATCTATAATTTTTGATTGCTCCATGCTACTTTATCTACTGTTTTGGACTATATTGGGCTTTATTTTCCACTTTTATATTATTTTTGGGACTAACCTATTAACTGGAGGCCCAGCCCAGAATTGCTGTTTTTTTGCCTATTTCAGTATTTCGAGGAAACAGAATATCAAACGGAGTCCAAATGGAATGAAACCTTCGGGAACGTGATCTTCTCACCGAACGTGATCCAGGAGACTTGGACCCTACTCCAAGAAGTTTCCGGGGAGGTCACAAGGGTGGAGGGCGCCCCCTGGGCGCGCCCCCTGCCTCGTGGGCCCCTCGGAGCTCCACCGACGTACTTCTTCCGCCTATATATCTCCATATATCCTAAAAACATCCGGGAGAAGATAGATCGGGAGTTCCGCCGCCGCAAGCCTCCAGAACCACGGAAAACCAATCGGGGCCCCTTTCCGGTACCCTGCCAGAGGGGGGATCCATCTCCGGTGGCCATCTTCATCATCCCAGCGCTATCCATGACGAGGAGGGAGTAGTTCACCCTCGGGGCTGAGGGTATGTACCAGTAGCTATGTGTTTGATCTCTCTCTCTCTCTCGTGTTCTCTCTCGTGTTCCATCTATGGCACGATCTTGATGTATCCCGAGCTTTGCTATTGTAGTTGGATCTTATGTTTCTTCTCCCCCTCTATTCTCTTGTGATGAATTGAGTTTCCCCTTTGAAGTTATCTTATCGGATTGAGTCTTTTATGAACACTTGATGTATGTCTTGCCGTGCTTATCTATGGTGACAATGGGATATCACGTGCCACTTGATGTATGTTTTGGTGACCAATTTGCGGGTTCCGCCCATGAACCTATGCATAGGGGTTGGCACACGTTCTTGATTCTCCGGTAGAAACTTTGGGGCACTATTTGAAGTACTTTTATGTTGGTTGGATAAATCTGAGATTGTGTGATGCATATCATATAATCATGCCCACGGATACTTGAGGTGACAATGGAGTATCTAGGTGACATTA
Source organism: Triticum urartu (assembly GCF_003073215.2). Taxonomy (NCBI): domain Eukaryota; kingdom Viridiplantae; phylum Streptophyta; class Magnoliopsida; order Poales; family Poaceae; genus Triticum; species Triticum urartu. Next base: position 99,050,651 of record NC_053023.1, read on the forward strand.
GGGTTTTGGTTGATTTGTATCTTAAGGTGTTATTCTAGTAAAAACTCCAGGGTTGTTTGTGACACTTATAGGAATAGCCCAACGGATTGATTTGAAAGAATAACTTTGAGGTGGTTTCGTACCCTACCATAATCTCTACGTTTGTTCTCCACTATTAGTGGCTTCGGAGTGACTCTTTGTTGCATGTTGAGGGCTCGTTATATGATCTATCTATGTTATTATTGTTGAGAGAACTTGCACTAGTGAAAGTATGAACCCTAGGCCTTGTTTCCTATCATTGCAATACCGTTTACGCTCACTTTTACCACTCGCTACCTTGCTGTTTTTATATTTTCAGTTTACAAAAACCTATATCTACTATCTATTTTGCACTTGTATCACCATCTCTTCGCCGAACTAGTGCACCTATACAATTTACCATTGTATTGGGTGTGTTGGGGACACAAGGGACTCTTTGTTATTTGGTTGCAGGGTTGCTTGAGAGAGACCATCTTCATCCTACGCTTCCTACGGATTGATAAACCTTAGGTCATCCACTTGAGGGAAATTTGCTACTGTCCTACAAACCTGTGCACTTGCAGGCCCAACAACGTCTACAAGAAGAAGGTTGCGTAGTAGACATCACACCTCCATAACCGAGAAACATTTCCTTATTCCTCTAAGGATAATTTTGACCGCTATCTGGTGATCTACTCCTAGATCACCTTTGTACCCTCTTGCCAGACATGTGGCAAGGCACACATCAGGTGCGGTACTCAGCATGGCATACCGTATAGAGCCTATGACAAAAGCATAGGGGACAACCTTCGTCCTTCCTCTTTCTTCTGCCGTGGTCAATCTTTGAGTCTTACTCAACTTCACACCTTACAACTCAGGTAAGAACCCCTTCTTTGACTGATCTATTTTGAACTCCTTCAAAAACATGTCAAGGTGTGCGTTCTTTGAAAGTATCATCAGGCGTCTTGATCTATCTCTATAGATCTTTATGCCCAATATGTAAGCAGCTTTATCCAGGTCTTCCTTTGAAAATCACTCTTCAAACAACCGTTTATGCTTTCCAGAAATTCTACATCATTTCGGATCAACAATATATCATCCACATATACTTATCAGAAATGTTGTAGTGCTCCCACTCACTTTCTTGTAAATACAAGTTTCTAGCAAACATTGTATAAACCTAAAAGCTTTGATCACTCCATCAAAGCATATATTCCGATTCCGAGATGCTTGCTCTAGTCCATAGAAGGATTGCTGGAGCCAGCATACCTTTTAGCATCCTTAGGATCGACAAAACCTTTTATTGTATCACATACAACTTTTCTTACGAAAACTGGTAAGAAAACTTGTTTTGATATCCATCTGTAAGATTTCATGATCAAAAAATACAGCTAATGCTATCATGATTCCGACGGACTTAAGCATCGCTACGGGTGAGAAATTCTCATCGTAGTCAACTCCTTGAACTTGTGAAAAGACTCTTTCCCACCAGTCGAGCTTCATAGATGGTAACATTACCGCCCACGTCCGTCTTCTTCTTAAAGATCCATTTATCTCAATGGCTTGCCGATCATCGGACAAGTCCACCAAAGTCCATACTTTGTTCTGATATATGGATCCTATCTCGGATTTCATGGCTTCTAACCATTTGTCGGAATACGGGCCCACCATCGCTTCTGCATAGCTCGTAGGTTCATTGTTGTCTAACAACATGATATCTAAGACAGGATTACCGTACCACTTAGGAGTAGTACATATCCTTGTCGACCTACGAGGTTCGATAGCAACTTGATCCGAAGCTTCATGATCACTATCATTAACTTCCTATTCAACAGACGTAGGCACCACAGAAAACATCTTTCTGTGTTGCATCACTCTCTGGTTGAAGTAAAGGTTCGACAACCTCATCAAGTTCTATCTTCCTCCCACTCAATTCTTTCGAGAGAAACTCCTTCTCGAGAAAGGACCCGTTCTTAGCGACAAACAATTTGCCCTCGGATCTGAGATAGAAGGTATACCCTACTGTCACCTTTGGGTATCCTATGAAGATGTGTTTGTCCGCTTTGGGTTCGAGCTTCTCAGGCTGAAGCCTTAAGCATCGCATCCCCAAACGTTAAGAAACGACAACTTTGGTTTCTTGCCAAACCAATGTTCTTATGACGTCGTCTCAACGGACTTAGATGGTGTCCTATCTAAAGTGAATGCAGCTGTCTCTAACGCATAACCTCAAAATGAAAACGGTAGATTGATAAGAGACATCATAGTTCGCACCATATCTCATAAGGTTCGATTACGATGTCCGGACACACCATAACCCAGTGGTGTTCCAGGTGGCTTCAACTATGAAACAATTCCACAATGTCTTAAGTGTTTGCCAAACTCATAACTCTGATATTCTCATTGATCAGATCGTAGGAATTTTATCTTCTTGTTATGATGATTCTTAACTTCACTCTGAAATCGTTTGAAATTTTCAAACGTTTCAGACTTGTGCTTCATTAAGTAAATATACCTATATCTACTCAAATTCTCAGTGAAGATGAGAAAACAGCGATATCCATCGCACGCTCCATTTCTCATTGGATCACACACATCTGCATGTATGATTTCCAACAAGTCACTTGCCCGTTTCATTGTACCTGAAAACGGGGTCTTAGTCATCCTGCCCATGAGGCATGGCTCGCATGTGTCAAGCGATTCAAAATCAAGTGACTCCAAACATCCATCGACATGGAGTTTCTTCATGCATCTTACGCCAATATGACCTAAGCAACAGTGCCACGAGAAAGTGGTACTATCATTATTAACTCTACATCTTTTGGCGTGAACATGTGTATTACCACGACCGAGATTCAATGAACCATTCACATAGGGTGCATGACCATGAAAGGTATCATTCATGTAAACAGAATAACCATTATTCTCTAACTTCAATGAATGACCGTATTGCAATGAACATGATCTAATCATATTCATGCTCAACGTAGACACCTAATAACATTTATCTAGGTTCAATACTAATCCCGAAGGCAGATGGAGCATGCGATGGTGATCTCATCAACTTTGGAAATACTTCCAACACACATCGTCACCTCGCCCTTAGCCAGTCTCCGTTTAGTCCGTAGCTTTTGCTTCAAGTCACCAATAATAGCAACTGAACCGGTATCCAATACCCAGGTGCTACCAGGAGTACTAGCGAGGTACACATTAATAACACGTATATACTTTGTTGAAGTTGCCAGCCTTCTTATCTACCATGCATTTGGGGTAATTCCGCTACCAGTGACCGTTCCCCTTACAATAGAAGCACTTAGTCTCGGGTTTGGGTTCAACCTTGGGTTCCTTTACTGGAGCGGCAACTGGTTTGCCATCCATGAAGTTTCCCTTCTAGCCCTTGCCCTTCTTGAAACTAGTGGTCTTGTTAAACCATCAATACTTGATGCTCCTTCTTGATTTCTACCTTTTACGGTCTTAAGCACCGCGAACAGCTTCGGGATCAACTCCATCCCTTGCATGTCATAGTTCATCACGAAGGTCTAGTAGCTTAGTGATAGTGGCTAGAGAACTCTATCAATCACTATCTTATCTGGAAGTTTAACTCCCACTTGATTTAAGTGATTGTAGCACCCAGACATTCTGAGCACATGCTCACTAGTTGAGCTATTCTCCCCCATCTTGTTGGCTAAAGAACTTGTCAGAGGCCTCACACCTCTCAACATAGGCATGAGCCTGAAATCTCAATTTCAGCTCTTGGAACATCTCATATGTTCTATGGTGTTTAAAACGTCATTGGAATCCCGATTCTAAGACGTAAAGTATGGTGCACTAAACTATCAAGTAGTCATCAGGATGTGTCTGTCAGGTGTTCACAACATCCACAGACGACGTTGTAGGGGTTTGCACATCGAGCGGTGCATCAAAGATGTAAGCCTTCTATGTAGCAGTGAGGACACTCCTCGGACTACGGACCTAGTCCGCATCATTGCTTACAATATCTTTCAACTTAATCTTTCTCTAGGAACGTATTGAAACAGGGAGCTACAACATGAGCTTTTTATCTACAACATATTTGCAAAGACAATTTAGACTATGTTCATGATAATTGAGTTCATTTAATGAAATTATTTAATGAACTCCCACTCAGATAGACATCCCTCTAGTCATCTAAGTGAAACATGATCCGAATCGACTAGGCCGTGTCCGATCATCACGTGAGACGGACTAGTCATCAACGGTGAACATCTCATGTTGATCGTATCTTCTATACGACTCATGTTCGACCTTTCGGTCTTCCGTGTTCCGAGGCCATGTCTGTACATGCTAGGCTCGTCAAGTCAACCTAAGTGTTTTTGCTGTGTAAATCTGGCTTACACCCGTTGTATTCGAACGTTAGAATCTATCACACCCGATCATCACGTGGTGCTTCGAAACAACGAACATTCGCAGCGGTGCACAGTTAGGGGGAACACCTTTCTTGAAATTTTAGCGAGGGATCATCTTATTTAAGCTACCGTCGTTCTAAGCAAATAAGATGTAAAACATGATAAACATCACATGCAATCAAATAGTGACATGATATGGCCAATATCATTTTGCTCCTTTTGATCTCCATCTTCGGGGCTCCATGATCATCGTTGTCACCGGCATGACACCATGATCTCCATCATCATGATCTCCATCATCGTGTCTTCTTGAAGTTGTCTCGTCATCTATTACTTCTACTACTATGGCTAACGCTTTAGCAATAAAGTAAAGTAATTACATGACGTTTAAGTTGACACGCAGGTCATAAATAAATTAAGACAACTCCTATGGCTCCTGCTGGTTGTCATACTCATCGACATGCAAGTCGTGATTCCTATTACAAGAACATGATCAATCTCATACATCACATATATCATTCATCACATCCTTTTAGCCATATCACATCACAAGGCATATGCTGCAAAAACAAGTTAGACGTCCTCTAATTGTTGTTGCAAGTTTTTTACGTGGCTGCTATAGGTTTCTAGCAAGAATGTTTCTTACCTACGCCAAAACCACAACGTGATATGCCAATTTCTATTTACCCTTCATAAGGACCCTTTTCATCGAATCCGATCCGACTAAAGTGGGAGAGACAGACACCCGCTAGCCACCTTATGCAACTAGTGCATGTCAGTCGGTGGAACCAGTCTCACGTAAGAGTACGTGTAAGGACGGTCCGGTCCGCTTCATCCCACGATGCCGCCGAATCAAGATAAGACTAGTAACGGCAAGAAAATTGACAATATCCATGCCCACAACTGCTTTGTGTTCTTGTAACATCCCAAATTTTCAATTTGGAATGTTATACATTAGATCATCATGCATATCATATTTTATTTTGCTTTTGGTTTTGATCCTAGAAAATCCTAAACAACTCAACGACCCACGGAGAGAATTGGGGATTTCGTTATTTACATATTTGAGTTTTCTCAAATTACGTAAACAGGATCATTTCATTTTATTTATTTTATCATCAATTATCTCTATTACAAAAATATGAGGGAATAAAATGACTTTCCCAAAATATAGAAATATTGAGGATTTAATAAAAAATCAAATAAGATTTATTTCGGAGTTTTTCGGTATTTTTATTTGAATTTAGGAAAAATGCGCGTTTTTCAAAGTTGTAGTTTGGGCCCAGATAAATGTTCACTTTATCGGGCTTGATTTTAGAAATCCGGCAAAATTTATTTCGTAATTTTTGGAGTCCGTTTAGTATTTCTTTTTATTTTTCTTCCAAGCAGAATTATTTAAAAAAAAACGAAACCGACTATGGGCCGTACCCGAGCGGGACTCCGCCCGGGGCGCCTTTAAATAGCGAGGCGCCGGTGCCCCAGGCCCATAGCCGCGCCGCACCGAAACCCTAGCCGCCGCCGCCGCCGACTCGCCGGAGTGCGCGCCGCCCGAGGTTCGTCGCCGCCTCGTTTTTCCGTGCTGTTTTAAAAAAAAATCTGTTCGTCGTTTTTCTTTTTCATCGGATTTTCCGTGGTTATTTTCTGATCGTGATTTCTGATCCGATTTTTGTTTTAGTATAACTTTTCGCTCGTTTATCGGAATCAGGCGATTCAAGCGCCTGGAGTTTCGTCTCGAAACCCTCTTTCCGAATAATCAACTTAAACATGTTTTTGCTACTGTAAAAATTTTCCCTAGATCCAGATTACTAGAACGAGGTTGTTTTCTTTCACCGTTTGATTTCTTTTGCTTCGTTCGATTTGATTTTTTTTGCAAACCAGGGTTCTTAAGTTGAACTTTCTGGTTAGATCTTCTATTTGAGTTTTACCTGTGCATTAGATGAGTACTTATTGTATGCTTGTTGTTCGTCTGCGATAGAATACCCGGAGTGCGCCGCCTGTTACTTCGAATCTCTAGGTTTCGCGGATCATCAGCAAGGCAAGTAACACTTTGATCATACCTTTTCTACAACCCAGTTTTATTGCATTAGATCAATCCTCACACATTGCATGATTAGGATCTAATTAAATTGTGGGACGGGAAGTAGATGAGGTAGTACCTATTACCTGTTTATTATCAAACCTTTGGGAGTTACTTCTACGTTTGCTTATTACGCCATGCTATGCTAGTAGACGTGGATTGGGTGAGTGATATCCATGACAGATGTGAGATTGTTAATTAATGGTTTATCTAAGGTGGCAACCTAACACACATCTGGGTGGATTGAGGCACCTGGGGTTTCCAAGACTTGCCTGTTTTTCTTTTAGACCGCCACCCAGGCTCAAAGGGATCATGAGATTATTCATACTAGAAATTTCCGTGTGCAGCCACAAGCCATTATGGGCTCTGGCATAGTTGACTAAGTTGTGCGAACTCTTACAGTGGTAGACTAGCAGATGTAGGGGATGTAGGTGGTACAGTCTACCCGATCGTAAGGTGCTAGCGCTTCTGAAAGACTATGTCTCGGTCATCCGTTTCTCAAACACCCTGTAGTGCGAGAAACCAAACAGAGGCGATTGAGTCTTGTGGGGAAAAGTGCGCAAACCCCTGCAGAGTGTAACAAACTAATCATGGTTAGCCGTGTCCCCGGTTATGGACATCTTGAGTATCTGGTACCTGGATTTTCATGTGAATCTCAACATGTTACTCTAAATTAATTTTGTTGGGTTTTAATGATGTTACTTAATTGGGATTGAGAATGCTGTCAACCATTCTCAATGTTTAACAACCACCATGATAGTAATTAAATTTATTCCTTTGAAGTAGGGAAAAATTGGCTTTACGCAAAAACTGTAACCATAGAGCTTTCCACCAGCCAAATATGCATATAGTATAGCTGTTGCATTCCATTACTCTCTATGTGTTATCTTGCCAGCATATTCCATGTGCTGACCCGTTTTCGGGCTGCAACGTTAATGTTGCAGAATTTTTAGACGACGATTAAGGAGTTTTAGGTCGTGGTTCTATACTCAGTGATGCCGTTGGAGTTGATGGACTCACTTGTCTTCCAAGCCTTCCGCTGTTATCGTTATTAGATGGCCTTAAGCCATATTTATTGTAATAAGTTCTCTTTTGAGACACTCGATGTAATAAGTGTGTGATTGCTACTCTGCTATAAATCCTCCGAGTACTGTGTGGTGTCAGCATTACTGATCCAGGGATGACACCGGAGCACAGAGATCAGACTGTTTGAGGTCTGGTCGCTACAGTAGATGGTATCAGAGCACACGCTGACTGTAGGACACGACCACTAAGCTAAAGACCTAGATCACTACTCACTCTCTTCTATTCTGACTTCTCATCTTTTCTACTCTTTAGGATGGCGGATGCAAGGAACAAGTTCACCCAACCGGATGAAGATACACCCTTTGGACGCCACTTGAAGGAAGTCACTAGATACCTGAACATAGGAGTACCAAGCTTCACGGGAACCTACAACGCCACTTTACCTGAAGAAGAGTGCTGGATGATTCAAGTTCAAGTTCCAGGAAGGACGTTCATGCCAGTCACTGAGCCCATAGAGTTTTCTTTTGATGCACCAACTTGGAGTCTAGGAAAGAGTATGGCAGCTCACATCGCCATGGGACGCATTGGAGAAGTCTACCGCAAGGATCTCAAGGATACTATCTACCAGATTTGTGGGTGCCGAGATGAACACTGGGAGATGATCAGCGCCAGGAAAGATAGATCAATTGCAGCTTTTATCCAGGAGTTAAACCATCACATTTGACGACAGGAGAATCAGATGTGCGCTGACATGATAGATCTGAAGAAGGCCAAGACTAGAATCAAGGAACTGGAGGAAGAACTCAAGGCTACATGTGAAGATTATGAAGAAGAAATCGAAGTATTGGTGGAGAAGAATGATGATCTGATCAAGAAGATTGGAATATTTATGGGAGGCCCGACACCAGTAGATGAAGACGAAGAACCCAAGGAGATTAGCCCGGAAGACTACATCATCATTGACGGCACCGACTCGGAACAAGATAGTAGCGATGATGACTATGTGGATGAAGCAGGAGCAGATATCATGGAGTCTACAACTGTAGAATATTTCTAGTAGACCACCTCATCAGTAGTAGTAGTCCACCATGTAAATATAGTAGTCCGAGCACTTTTGCGATAGCTAGATCGATTGTATGTCCTTGTTTGATTGATTGAAGTGAATTGTTTGTTTTTGCCTCATGTGCATATGGGTAGTGTTTTCCCTTTAGACCCCCTCTATTCTTATATCTCATCTTTTCTAAACCCTTAGATGCCTCCGAGACGTGACCCCGGATTTGCCTTTCCGCCGGAGCTCACCCAGTTGATCCAGCAGCAGAACACCTTGATGCAGTTGCTAGTTCAGAATCAGAATCAAGGGAACAACAACAACAACAACAACCCACCACCACCACCACCTGTTGACCACTTAGCCCGTTTTGTTAGGCTGAATCCGCCGGTGTTTTCCAGTAGCACCGAGCCGATAGTAGCAGATGATTGGCTCCGCAAGATAGCTAGGGAGTTGACCACAGCAGGATGCACAGATGTGGAGAAGGTGAAGTTTTCCGCACATCAGTTAGAAGGACCCGCAACATCTTGGTGGGAGAATTTCACAGCCACCTTCCCAGTCGACACTGTCACATGGGACCAGTTTCAGCAGGCTTTTCGTACTGCCCATGTTTCAGCAGGAGCAATGGCCATGAAGAAGCGTGAGTTTCGTAACTTGCGCCAAGGAGGATGGACAGTTGGCCAGTATGTGGAGGAGTTTAGTAAGCTAGCACGTTATGCCCCAGATGACGTTGCCACGGATGCAGCTAAGCAGGAGAAATTCCTAGAAGGACTGAATGATGAGTTGAGTATGCAGTTGATGGTAGCCACCTTCAACAACTACCAGGAGTTGGTAGATCGTGCTCTTATGATTGAAGGGAAGCAGCAGCAAATTGAGAACCGCAAGAGGAAGTATGGACAAGGAAAGTATAATTCAGGAGCTCAGCAGAAGCCACGTTTTACACCTAGACCAGGAGGACATTTTAAGCATACCCATGGAGTAGGTAGCTCGCACAATCACAATGGCACCAAGAATGGTAATGGAAATGGAGGAAGCAATGGCCATAACCGCAGCACCCCATCAACCCCAGCCAAGAAGGACTTGAGCCAAGTCACTTGCTTTAAGTGTCAAAAGACCGGACATTATGCCAATGTATGTCCTAAAGGCCAAAATGGCAATGGAAGTTCTGGGAAGAAGCCGAACCCTTTCAACAGGGGACAGGTGAACCACGTTAATGTGGAGGAGGTTGAAGCTCAGCCCGATGCAGTAATAGGTAAGTTTTTGGTTAAGTCATTTACTGCACTCGTTCTTTTTGATACTGGTGCATCGCATTCATACATATCAAGGGGATTTGTGGATAGGTATAACCTACCAACCCAAGCCCTTAGGTCACCCATGTTAGTAACCTCGCCAGGAGCAGAGTATGTGGCAAGTCTATGGTGTGATCGGTTACCATTAAGGATTGGTAACTATGTTTTTCCCTCAGACCTAATAGTATTGGAATCTCAAGGATTGGATGTGATATTAGGCATGGATTGGTTATCAAAGTATGAATGGAATATTGAGTATGCTAGTAAGTCAATTTTGCTTACCACACCAGAAGGGAGAAGGATCAAGTATGTATCCCGGCATGTACCAAAGAGGACACAAGTAAATTCCTTATCAGGAGTTGTGCAGGAGGAAGTACCAGTGGTAAAGGATTTTCCTGATGTATTTCCCGAAGAGTTGCCAGGCATGCCACCGGATAGAGACATTGAGTTTTTGATTGAGCTTTTGCCAGGCACTGGGCCAATATCGAAGAGACCATATAGGATGCCGGCAAAAGATTTGGTGGAAATTAAGAAGCAGATTAAGGATTTACTGGATAAGGGATATATTCGCCCAAGTTCTTCGCCTTGGGGATCACCAGTACTTCTAGTAGAGAAGAAGGATGGATCGTTAAGGATGGTTGTTGACTATCGAGGATTGAATGAAGTAACAATCAAGAACAAGTACCCGCTACCAATGATCAATGATCTGTTTGATCGATTGCAAGGAGCTAAAGTGTTTTCCAAGATCGATTTGCGATCAGGATACCATCAGTTGAAGATTCGAGAACAGGATATTCTGAAGACAGCTTTTACCACCAGGTATGGGCTGTATGAGTATACCGTTATGTCATTTGTACTGACTAACGCGCCTGCCTATTTTATGAACATGATGAACAAAGTGTTTATGGAGTTTTTGGATAAGTTCGTCGTAGTGTTCATTGATGATATCCTAGTTTATTCGAAGAATGAAGAGGAGCATAAGGAGCATTTGCGTTTGGAACTTGGAAAGCTCAGAGAACATCAATTATATGCCAAGTTCAGCAAATGTGTGTTTTGGTTGAAGGAAGTAGGATTCCTCGGACATGTTATATCTGGAGAAGGTATAGTAGTAGATCCCGCTAAAGTTGAAACCGTGACCAAGTGGGAAGCCCCAACTACTGTTGGAGAGATCCGGAGTTTTCTTGGACTCGCAGGTTTACTGAGAATTTCTCAAAGATTGCAAAGCCTATGACGGAGTTGCTCAAGAAGGATACTAAGTTCAAATGGACTAAGGAGTGTGAGGCTAGTTTCCAGGAGTTGAAGAAACGTTTGGTTACCTCACCAGTGTTGATTTTGCCAGATCAAACCAAGGATTATGAGGTATATTGCGACGCTTCACGTCGAGGACTTGGAGCAGTGCTTATGCAGGAAGGAAGAGTTGTTTCGTGTGCTTCACGACAACTGAAGCCTCACGAATTGAATTATGCTACGCATGATTTGGAGTTAGCAGCCGTAGTGCATGCATTGAAGACATGGAGACATTTCCTCATTGGAAAATCATTGTGAGGTGTACACGGATCATAAGAGTCTGAAGTACATTTTCACGCAGAAGGAGTTGAATCTCAGACAAAGGAGATGGTTGGAGCTCATCAAGGATTATGATATGAGATTGCATTATCATCCCGGGAAGGCTAATGTAGTAGCTGATGAATTAAGCTGCAAGAGCCATGTCAATACACTAATGACGGGAGAAATACCCAAGGAGTTAACAGAAAATCTTCGTGAACTATGTGTGGAAATAGTTCCGAGAGGCTATGTAGCAGCATTAGAGATTCAGTCAACTTTGATGGATAGAATCAGAGAAGTTCAGAAAACTGACAAAGAGATTGCCGCTATAAAGGAGAAACTGAGCAAAGGAAAAGCTAAAGGATTTCGTGAGGATGAGCACGACACCCTATGGTTTGAAGACCGCGTTTACGTGCCCAATGACCCGGAGATCAGAAAGTTGATTCTGCAAGAGGCACATGATTCACCGTATTCGATTCACCCAGGAAATACCAAGATGTATTTGGATTTGAAGGATATTTTTTGGTGGACCAGAATGAAGAAGGATATTTCGGAGTATGTAGCAGTTTGTGACGTATGTCAGAGAGTAAAGGCAGAGCATCAGAAGCCAGCAGGATTGTTGCAACCATTGCCGATATCCGAATGGAAGTGGGATAAGCTAGGCATGGATTTTATCACGGGATTACCAAGGACTCGTTCAGGCTATGACTCGATTTGGGTTGTAGTCGATCGATTGACGAAGGTAGCACATTTCATCCCAGTAAAGACCACTTACACCAGTGCTAAGTTGGCAAAGATATACATGACCAGGATCGTATGTTTGCATGGAGTTCCGAGGAGCATCATATCAGATAGAGGAACCCAGTTTACCTCAAAGTTCTGGAAGCAGTTGCATGAGACTTTAGGTACTAGGTTAGAATTTAGTACAGCTTTTCATCCGCAGACAGATGGACAGACTGAGAGAGTCAATCAGATTTTGGAAGATATGCTGAGAGCTTGTGCGCTAGATTATGGATCTAGTTGGGACGATGATTTGCCATATGCAGAGTTCTCTTACAATAATAGCTATCAGACCAGTTTGAAGATGGCACCTTTCGAAGCTTTGTACGAAAGGAGGTGCAGGACACCGTTGTCATGGGACGAAGTTGGAGACCGCCAGTTGTTTGGACCAGATTTGATTAAGGAGTCTGAACGGAGGGTGAAGTTGATTCGCGATAGGCTCAAGGTAGCCCAGTCCAGGCAGAAGAGCTACGCAGATTCTAAATGCAAAGAGACAGTTTACGAAGTCGGAGATAGAGCTTATCTTCGAGTATCCCCACGTCGAGGGATTAAGCGCTTTGGAGTTAAGGGGAAGTTAGCGCCATGATTTGTAGGACCATATCGAGTTTTGGAGCGTATGGGAGAAGTGGCTTACAAGTTGGAATTGCCAGAAGGATTAACAGGAGTTCATAATGTGTTTCACGTTTCTCAGTTGAAGAAGTGTCACGCGGAGATGGCTGACATACCTTTGAGAGACACAGTGACATTGGAAGCAATTCAGTTGGATAACAATTTGACCTATGAGGAGAAACCAGTCAAGATTCTTGAGTATGCCAGCCGAGTTACTCGCAGCAAGGTTATCAAGTTTTGCAAAGTTCAGTGGAGCCACCACACGGAGGATGAAGCCACCTTGGAGCGAGAGGAAGATTTGCTCAAAAACCACCCTCACCTATTTTCTAGCCAACCCGAATCTCAAGGGCGAGATTCATCTTAAGGGGGTAGGTTTGTAACATCCCAAATTTTCAATTTGGAATGTTATACATTAGATCATCATGCATATCATATTTTATTTTGCTTTTGGTTTTGATCCTAGAAAATCCTAAACAACTCAAGGACCCACGGAGAGAGTTGGGGATTTCGTTATTTACATATTTGAGTTTTCTCAAATTACGTAAACAGGATCATTTGATTTTATTTATTTTATCATCAATTATTTCTATTACAAAAATATGAGAGAGGGAATAAAATGACTTTCCCAAAATATAGAAATATTGAGGATTTAATAAAAAATCAAATAAGATTTATTTCGGAGTTTTTCGGTATTTTTATTTGAATTTAGGAAAAATGCGCGTTTTTCAAAGTTGTAGTTTCGGCCCAGATAAATGTTCACTTTATCGGGCTTGATTTTAGAAATCCGGCAAAATTTATTTCGTAATTTTTGGAGTCCGTTTAGTATTTCTTTTTATTTTTCTTCCGAGCGGAATTATTTAAAAAAAAACGAAACCGACTATGGGCCGTACCCGAGCGGGACTCCGCCCGGGGCGCCTTTAAATAGCGAGGCGTCGGTGCCCCAGGCCCATAGCCGCGCCGCACCGAAACCCTAGCCGCCGCCGCCGCTGACTCGCCGGAGTGCGCGCCACCCGAGGTTCGCCGCCGCCTCGTTTTTCCGTGCTGTTTTAAAAAAAAAATCTGTTCGTCGTTTTTCTTTTTCATCGGATTTTCCGCGGTTATTTTCTGATCGTGATTTCTGATCTGATTTTCGTTTTAGTATAACTTTTCGCTCGTTTATCGGAATCAGGCGATTCAAGCGCCTGGAGTTTCGTCTCGAAACCCTCTTTCCGAATAATCAACTTAAACATGTTTTTGCTACTGTAAAAATTTTCCCTAGATCCAGATTACTAGAACGAGGTTGTTTTCTTTCACCGTTTGATTTCTTTTGCTTCGTTCGATTTGATTTTTTTTGCAAACCAGGGTTCTTAAGTTGAACTTTCTGGTTAGATCTTCTATTTGAGTTTTACCTGTGCATTAGATGAGTACTTATTGTATGCTTGTTGTTCGTCTGCGATAGAATACCCGGAGTGCGCCGCCTGTTACTTCGAATCTCTAGGTTTCGCGGATCATCAGCAAGGCAAGTAACACTTTGATCATACCTTTTCTACAACCCAGTTTTATTGCATTAGATCAATCCTCACACATTGCATGATTAGGATCTAATTAAATTGTGGGACGGGAAGTAGATGAGGTAGTACCTATTACCTGTTTATTATCAAACCTTTGGGAGTTACTTCTACGTTTGCTTATTACGCCATGCTATGCTAGTAGACGTGGATTGGGTGAGTGATATCCATGACAGATGTGAGATTGTTAATTAATGGTTTATCTAAGGTGGCAACCTAACAACACATCTGGGTGGATTGAGGCACCTGGGGTTTCCAAGACTTGCCTGTTTTTCTTTTAGACCGCCACCCAGGCTCAAAGGGATCATGAGATTATTCATACTAGAAATTTCCGTGTGCAGCCACAAGCCATTATGGGCTCTGGCATAGTTGACTAAGTTGTGCGAACTCTTACAGTGGTAGACTAGCAGATGTAGGGGATGTAGGTGGTACGGTCTACCCGATCGTAAGGTGCTAGCGCTTCTGAAAGACTATGTCTCGGTCATCCGTCTTCTCAAACACCCTGTAGTGCGAGAAACCAAACGGAGGCGATCGAGTCTTGTGGGGAAAAGTGCGCAAACCTCTGCAGAGTGTAACAAACTAATCATGGTTAGCCGTGTCCCCGGTTATGGACATCTTGAGTATCTAGTACCTGGATTTTCATGTGAATCTCAACATGTTACTCTAAATTAATTTTGATGGGTTTTAATGATGTTACTTAATTGGGATTGAGAATGCTGTCAACCATTCTCAATGTTTAACAACCACCATGATAGTAATTAAATTTATTCCTTTGAAGTAGGGAAAAATTGGCTTTACGCAAAAACTGTAACCATAGAGCTTTCCACCAGCCAAATATGCATATAGTATAGCTGTTGCATTCCATTACTCTCTATGTGTTATCTTGCCAGCATATTCCATGTGCTGACCCGTTTTCGGGCTGCAACGTTAATGTTGCAGAATTTTTAGACGACGATTAAGGAGTTTTAGGTCGTGGTTCTATACTCAGTGATGCCGTTGGAGTTGATGGACTCACTTGTCTTCCAAGCCTTCCGCTGTTATCGTTATTAGATGGCCTTAAGCCATATTTATTGTAATAAGTTCTCTTTTGAGACACTCGATGTAATAAGTGTGTGATTGCTACTCTGCTATAAATCCTCCGAGTACTGTGTGGTGTCAGCATTACTGATCCAGGGATGACACCGGAGCACAGAGATCAGACTGTTTGAGGTCTGGTCGCTACAGTTCTATTCGTGCATAGAAACTACGCATAGACCTAGCTCATGATGCCACTGTTGGGGAACGTAGCAGAAATTCAAAATTTTCTACGCATCACCAAGATCAATCTATGGAGTAATCTAGCAACGAGGGGAAGGAGAGTGCATCTACATACCCTTGTAGATCGCTAAGCGGAAGCGTTCAAGTGAACGGGGTTGATGGAGTCGTACTCGTCATGATCCAAATCACCGATGATCCTAGTGCCGAACGGACGGCACCTCCGTGTTCAACACACGTACAGCCCGGTGACGTCTCCTACGCCTTGATCCAGCAAGGGGAGAAGGAGAGGTTGGGGAAGACTCCATCCAGCAGCAGCACGACAGCGTGGTGGTGGTGGAGGAGCGTGGTACTCCAGCAGGGCTTCGCCAAGCACCGCAAGAGATGAGGAGGGAGAGGGGTAGGGCTGCGCCAAGAAGGAGATGTTCTCGTGTGTATGGCAGCCAAAAACCCCCACTATATATAGGGGAAAGGGAGGGGCTGCGCCCCCACCTAGGTTTCCACCCCTAGGGGTGGCGGCCAGCCCTAGATCCCATCTAGGGGGCGGCCAAGGGGGGAGAGAGGGGGGGCGCACCACTAGGTGGGCCTTAGGCCCATCTGAGCCTAGGGTCTCCCCCTTTTCCCTTCTCTCTTCGCCTTGGGCCCTGGTGGGGGGCGCACCAGCCCACCTGGGGCTGGTCCCCCTTCACACTTGGTCCACGCAGCCCTCTGGGGCAGGTAGCCCCACCTGGTGGACCCTCGGGACCCTTCCGGTGGTCCTGGTACGTTACCGATAGAACCCGAAACTTTTCCGGTGACCAAAACAGGACTTCCCATATATAAATCTTTACTTCCGGACCATTCTGGAACTCCTCGTGATGTCCGGGATCTCATCCGGGACTCCGAACAACATTCGGTAACCACGTATATCTATTCCCTATAACCCTAGCGTCATCGAACCTTAAGTGTGTAGACCCTACGGGTTCGGGAACCATGCAGACATGACCGAGACAACTCTCTGTCCAATAACCAACAGCGGGATCTGGATACCCATGTTGGCTCCCACATGTTCCACGATGATCTCATCGGATGAACCACGATGTCGAGGATTCAATCAATACCGTATACAATTCCCTTTGTCCAGCGGTATTGTACTTGCCCGAGATTCGACCGTCGGTATCCGATACCTTGTTCAATCTCGTTACCGGCAAGTCTCTTTACTCGTTCCGTAACACATCATCCCGTGATCAACTCCTTGGTCACATTGTGCACATTATGATGATGTCCTATAGAGTGGGCCCAGAGATACCTCTCTGTTTACACTGAGTGACAAATCCCAGTCTCGATTCGTGCCAACCCAACAGACACTTTCGGAGATACCTGTAGTGTACCTTTATAGCCACCCAGTTATGTTGTGACGTTTGGCACACCCAAAGCACTCCTACGGTATCCGGGAGTTGCACAATCTCATGGTCTAAGGAAATGATACTTGACATTAGAAAAGCTTTAGCAAACGAACTACACGATCTTGTGCTAGGCTTAGGATTGGGTCTTGTCCATCACATCATTCTCCTAATGATGTGATCCCGTTATCAACGACATCCAATGTCCATGGTCAGGAAACCGTAACCATCTATTGATCAACGAGCTAGTCAACTAGAGGCTTACTAGGGACATGGTGTTGTCTATGTATCCACACATGTATATGAGTTTCCTATCAATACAATTCTAGCATGGATAATAAACGATTATCATGAACAATGAAATATAATAATAATAACTAATTTATTATTGCCTCTAGGGCATATTTCCAACACAAATGACAGTATGTCATGAGCTTGC
Organism: Triticum urartu; assembly: GCF_003073215.2. Classification (NCBI taxonomy): domain Eukaryota; kingdom Viridiplantae; phylum Streptophyta; class Magnoliopsida; order Poales; family Poaceae; genus Triticum; species Triticum urartu. The sequence continues at coordinate 99,068,026 of NC_053023.1, forward strand.
TCAACCACGGAGCGCTCTTCGGTCATCCTGTAATCATAGAATTGCTCAATGATGTACAACTCACTGCCAGCATCCGAGACCCCAAACTTGGCCTCGAGTGCATCCCACATATCTTTTCCATTATCAATTGACGCATAAGCATCAACTATGTTCTCGCCAAGAACACTCAAGAGAGCAGCCTTAAACAGAGTATCAATTTTCTGAAAAGCTTGTGCCTGTTGAGCATCAAGCTCTCCTTCAGGTTTGCCGAGAGTGGCGTCATAGCAACTCATGGTTTGAAACCATAAGACTGCTCTCACGCGTCACCTCTTATAGTGGATACCCTCAAACATAGGAGGTCTCATGGAAGCAGCAAAACCACTTGGGGTAAATTGCCTATAATAAGGTTTTTGGATTGTTGGAAATATGAGCAATTTACCAAATGATTTTATTAATAGAAATACTAGATAAAGCATGACTAATATAGAATAGATAAAACAAGTCATGCGTTCTGACAGAGAGAAGGTAAATAGCTTCTGCATATATGAACCGTAGCCTATCATATCTAAAGCAGACAGTATAGCAAGTAGCATATATGAAGTAGAACCTAACATGTGTAGGACAAGGACTAGAACAAGGAACTGCGGCAGAACCTTTAACAGGAAAGACAAGAACACATACGGGACAGCAGCAGCAGAAGCGCTGGACTTGGGGTCGGTGTCCTCGCCTGCCATGTCGTCGAGGAGGTCGTGGACGTTGGGGAAGAAGTCATCGTCGGGGAAGTAGTCGTCGGCGACCGGATCGTCCGTGATGAAGCAGCCAGTAGTCGCGCTGAGCGCTCCCCAAAAACCTTAGCACCCTTCTCCCGTACAGGACTCAAAAGGTGCGGTTTCGGAGGCCTACTGTCTCGACCTGTGGTGCACGCCGCAAGCCGGGATGGGGAAGATCGTAGCAGCAGCGCAGTGCTCAGGAACTTTGTGGCGAGAGGAAGGGGATCTTCTGGTGTGTCACTCTGGAGAGGAGCGACCTCTCTTATATAGGCACAGGAGAAGGACGCGAAGAGGCTGCGCCGTTCGAATTCAGTGTCCACTACAGAAAAACGTTTCAACTCCCACGTGACCTTTCATATACCCATCATGCATGGAAAAAATTTAGACATCGGCCCGGCTCATTCCCGCAACCCGCGGCGCGTCATGACGAGGCGTGGCGTGGCGTGGCGTGGCGAGGCGGGCGGCGGAGGAGGAGCGCGTGTGGATGTCCCTCTTGTTCTCATGCTCATACATGTGGGGAAAGAACCTCCCTTATAAAGAGGTCCAACTCCCTCTAAACTAGCAATGTGGGACTAAACTTTTGTTCCACCTCTTGCCTTGCACAAATGGGCTGCGTGGGCCTTTAAGATTTATTAGGAATTTCTGAAACTGCTATTGGGCTAGGCCCAAAATAGACAAAATTCCAGCAATCCCCCACCAGATCCCAGAGGCACACAAAAATTTGCCTTTGGTTCCAAAACACTGTTTTATATACCGGTACTGCAGTGGAGACCGTTAAGTTGAACTTCCACCTAGAACTCTATGATACACTAGTAAGCAACTTGAACAGTGGACTGGGCCTTGAACTGCAAGTTTTCTGCGAATCTAGCTTCACATAAAGCCTTGACCGATACGTGGCTACCGTGGGTCTTCCCCGAGGGTGGAGCTTATGCGTCATACTCCGTGACCTTTCATGAGTTTATTAGAGAGAACCCTACTCTCATAGATTGCGACGTTTGACAATCAGACTCATATAGGTGTGTTCTTCAAAAGATGTTCTGCAGGATAACATCTCTGCTTAAATAAGCCACTTAGAACACATTAAGATATACATCAACCTGCCATGCAGATAAGGAGAGTATTGCATCTTCATGGAGTGGTATTGTGAATAGTAAGGATACTCTCCTCTCAGTTGACGAACAGCTTGTCTTCCACATCTAATTCACGGGATCTCCGATCACAAAGAATAGGTTACCACTGTGAACAACTCATATTGTGGGTCTCATACCCATCTCCCTCGATGCATTATCTATCACATTACGTGATAGACCCTTAGTAAAAGGATCTGCCAGATTTTTAGACGTTTGGATATAATCCAATGCAATAACTCCGGAGTTTTTCATTTTCCTGACAGACTTTAACCTTCTCTGAACATGTCTTGATGACTTCATGTTATCCTTTGAGCTGCTCACTTTCGTGATCACAGTTTGATTGTCGCAGTTCATAAGGATACCCGGTACAGGTTTCTCAACAACCGGTAAGTCATTCAAGAGCCGACGAAGCCAATCTGCTTCGACCGTAGCTGTATCTAGTGCTGTGAGTTCTGCTTCCATTGTTGACCTCGTTAAGATGGTCTGCTTGCAAGACTTCCAAGAAACAGTGCCACCTCCATGCATGAATACATAACCGCTCGTGGCCTTTATCTCATCAGCATCTGAGATCCAGTTTGAGTCACTATACCCTTCAAGAACCTTTGGATGCCCAGTGTAGTGAATTCCATAATTTGCACAGGATAACTCCCTCGCCCCCACCATGGCGATAGTACACACATTTGTCAGCTTCGTTCACAACAAAGCCTGCAGCTGTTAAAGTTCTTTCAAACTTCTCATGCCACTGTTTGGGTGCTTGCTTAAGTCCGTACAAAGACTTCAGCAACTTGCACACTTTCCCTTCCTGACCATCTAGTACAAACCCGTCTGGTTGTTCCATATATATTTCCTCGTCCAACTCTCCATTTAGGAAAGCAGTCTTAACATCCATTTGATGAATGAGAAGACCATGCTAGGCAGCTAGTGAAAGTAGAACTCAAATAGTGGTCAGTCGAGCCACAGGTGAGTAAGTATCAAAGAAGTCTTCACCTTCCTTTTGGGTATAACCCTTAGCCACGAGCCGAGCCTTGTACTTTTCAATATTACCATTAGGCCTAAGCTTCTTCTTGAATACCCATTTGCATCCTATAGGTTTGCACCCATAAGGACGATCAGTTATCTCACAAGTTTCATTTACCAAGATGGAATCCATCTCGCTACGAACCGCTTCCTTCCAGTAGTCAGCATCTTCAGATGCATAGGCCTCTGAAATAGAACTGGGAGTGTCATCTATGAGGTACACAAGAAAATCATCACCAAAGGACTTTGCAGTCCTCTGTCTCTTGCTCCTAATAGGAACTTCATTGTTCTCCTCCATAGGACTTTCAAAGTGTTCCATCAAAATTGTGGGTTCGGTAATTGTAACTGGTTCCTGATTCGATGAACTAGGCATCTCCTGATTAGATGAGGTTGCCATATCCTTCATGGGAAAGATATCTTCAAAGAAAGTCGCATCATTCGACTCCATGATCGTACCGACATGCATGTCAGGTACCTCAGATTTTACAACCAAGAATCTATAGCCAATGCTATGAAAAGCATATCCCAGGAAAACACAATCCACAGTCTTTGGTCCAAGCTTCCGCTTCTTTGAAATTGGAGCATTGACTTTCGCCAAACAACCCCATGTTCGCAGATAAGAGAGTTTTAACCTTTTCTTCTCCCATTCCTCGAATGGAGTTATCTCTTTGTTCTTTGTGGGGACTCGGTTCAGGACATGACATGCTGTCAATATCACCTCCCCCCACCATGCCTTGGAGAGACCCGATGTATCTAACATGGCGTTAACCAAATCAGTTAGAGTACGGTTTTTTCTTTCGGCCACCCCATTTGACTAAGGTGAGTAGGGAGGAGTCCTCTCATGGATTATACCATGTTCTGCACAAAAACCATCAAACTCATTGGAAAAATACTCTCCACCACGGTCGGACCTAAGCCTCTTGATTTTTCGATCAAGTTGGTTTTCCACTTCAGCTTTGTAGATCTTGAAAAAGTTTAAAGCCTCATCCGTAGATTTCAGAAGATACACACGGCAGTATCTAGTGGAGTCATCAATTAACGTCATGAAATGTTTCTTTCCACCTTTTGTCAACGCACCATTCATTTCACATAGATCTGAATGTATGAGATCTAGTGGTGCAAGATTTCTTATTTCCGCAGTCGTATGAGACTTATGAGGTTGCTTAGCTTGCACACACACTTGACACTTAGATCCCTTGACGGTGGTGAAACTAGGGATTAAGTTCAACTTCGCTAGTCGCAACATGCAACCAAAGTTAACATGACAAAGACGTGAATGCCACACATTGGATTCACTATTGTTGCAAATATGATTAACAACTTTATTGCAAACGTCTGATAAGAATAAACGAAACAAGCCTCCTGACTCATAGCCTTTACCAAAAAAGGTTCCATACTTGGATATTACAAATTTATTCGACTCAAAGACAAGCTTGTAACCATCTCTACACAGAAGAGATCCGCTAACAAGATTTTTATTGACGAAGGGGACATAATGCACGTTCTTCACCCGCACGATCTTCCCTGAAGTAAACTTCAGATCGACCGTGCCAACACCACGAACAGAAGCACTTGAACCGTTGCCCATCAGCACGGTTGAAGTCCCTGCGGTCTGATAAGACGAAAACATGGAAATATCACCACATACATGCACATTAGCACCCGTGTCAATCAACCAGTCAGGAGAATGACATACTGAAAGAATAGTGGGAAATATACCATACCCAACATCCTTCATGTCAGTGTCTCCAATGACAACATTAGCGGTCTTGCCGCCTTTCCCAGGATGACGCTTGTCATAGCGATTAGGGCAACTAGGAGCCCAATGATCAGGATCCCCACACAAATGACCAGCACCTTTCTTCTTGCCATTCTTCTTCTTGAAGTTCGTCTGTTGCACAGCCTTGTTCTTCCCATCAAACTTTGCTTTTCCATCAAACTTGCCCTTGTTCTTGAACTTGTAGGGCTGGAAGTTCTGCTTCTGTACCACATTGGCACTAGATCCTCCCTCAATACCTCGAGCACGTGTGTCCTTTGCTCTCGCCTTTTCTTCCACATCAAGAGTGCCAATGAGATCCGGGACGGAAAACTCCTGCCTCTTATGCTTCAGCAAGGTAGCAAAGTTCCTCCATGAAGGAGGAAGCTTACTGATGATACCTCTGGCAACGAACTTGTCTGGTAGCATACAACTGAAGTGCTCAAGTTCTCTAGCAAATGACAGTATATCATGAGCTTGCTCAACCACGGAGCGCTCTTCAGTCATCCTGTAATCATAGAATTGCTCCATGATGTACAGCTCACTACCAGCATCCGAGACCCCAAACTTGGCCTCGAGTGCATCCCACATATCTTTTCCATTATCAATTGACGCATAAGCATCAACTATGTTCTCACCAAGAACACTTAAGAGAGCAGCCTTAAACAGAGTATCCATTTTCTGAAAAGCTTGTGCCTGTTGAGCATCAAGCTCTCCTTCAGGTTTGCCGAGAGTGGCGTCATAGCAACTCATGGTTTGAAACCATAAGACTGCTCTCACGCGCCACCTCTTATAGTGGATACCCTCAAACATGAGGTCTCATGGAAGCAGCAAAACCACTTGGGGTAAATTGCCTATAATAAGGTTTTTGGATTGTTGGAAATATGAGCAATTTACCAAATGATTTTATTAACAGAAATACTAGATAAAGCATGACTAATATAGAAGAGATAAAACAAGTCATGCGTTCTAACAGAGAGAAGGTAAATAGCTTCTGCATATATGAACCGTAGCCTATCATATCTAAAGCAGACAGTATAGCAAGTAGCATATATGAAGTAGAACCTAACATGTGTAGACAAGGACTAGAACAAGGAACTGCGGCAGAACCTTTAACAGGAAAGACAAGAACACGTACGGGACAGCAGCAGCAGAAGCGCTGGACTTGGGGTCGGTGTCCTCGCCTGCCATGTCGTCGAGGAGGTCGTGGACGTCGGGGAAGAAGTCGTCGTCGGGGAAGTAGTCTGTAACGCCCCGAGACCGATGTGCCAGGTGTTCCCCAGTTATTCGTTGTTGTTGCCTTGTCATTCGCTTGCGTGTTGCATCTTGTCATGTCATCATATGCATTGCATCATCATGTTTTCAAAACTTGCATTCATCCGGGGTCTCCTCGTTCCGTCCGTTATCCGTTCTGAGCCCAGCCACACTTGCACGCGCCCGCGGCATGTCCGAAATATTATTTTATAAGTGGCTGGAAAATGTTCTCGGAATGGGTTGAAAGTTGGTGTGCGGTGTTGTTTTGTTGTTAGTAGACCGCCTGCCAAGTTTCATCGCGTTCGGAGTCCGTTTGACGCCCCAACGGATAACTATAGCGACATTATAGTCGGTCAACGTCGGACGTTTTCGGTGTCCGGAAACAGTCGCCGGGCCTCTCTCTCTTCTTTTCTCTCAGCTCGAGCCCTTCTGCACAGCCCACGAGTTCCAACCGACCCCTCGCGCGTGCGTCCGAAAAGCTGTCCCGGACCCGACCCGAGCAGTCGCCACCGTTGTATCCGGATCATCCCCAAACGTCTACAAAACGTCACCGTTTTCTTATTTGGACTCCCGAGCCTATTTATTCTCGTCCGTAGGTTTTCGATCGGATGATCCAACTTCCCTCTTTTCCTGTATATATAGTCTACCCCTAGTCTATCTTCGAACCAATCCCTAATCCCTAGGGATCCTCCTAGCCGCCGCCGCCACACTTAAATCCCACCTCGGGATCCTCCCAGATCTGTTTCTCTTTGCGCCGTGGATCCCCTTTGCCTTGCTTGAGCTCGCCAGGGAGCAGAGCACCACGGCGCCCCGATTTTCTCGCGCCCCCACTCGAACCAGGAGCCAGAGTTCGTCCACGCGCTGGCCAGCAGCAGTGCGCCCCGCCTTGACTCGCCATGGAGACCACCGCGGGCTTCGACGCTGCCGTCCTCGTGCTGCATCGCCGCCGATGCCCGTGTCTTCGAACGTCGCTGCCTCCTTTGCTTCAGACCAACGCGCCGGCCGCCGGATCCGAACCCCGCCGTCCTCGTCTGTCGCGCCACCGGCAACCACCAGATCAGTCCCCCGCCACGCCGTTTCCTCGCCACCGGTGAGTAGCACGCCACCGCGACCCTTCTTTTTCTCCTCTCTCTCACAGGCCTCACATCTCTCTCTCCTTCCCCCCTGCAGAACCGCCATGGACGCCCGATCCCGACGGTGACCTCGACCTTCAGACCACCCGGACGCGCCCTGGGTCCTACCGGGAACCGGCTCCCCGTCGTCAGGACTCCTCGGATCCGCGTCGTCGCCTCGCGATGCCCCGACCTCGAGCCCTTCCCACTGCCGCCTGCGTTCTTCAGCTTCGTCAGAGCACGAGCGAGGCCAGACGCATTGACCCTTTCGACCGAGCCAAGCAGGCCGGCCCAGCGTGCCCCCTGCTAGCCCGGCCTTCCTCCGACTGGGCCAGGCCCAGGGTGAGCTGCCCCTCCAGCGCCCCTCCGTGTGTTTTTTTTCGGTTGGGCCAGCAGATTTTGGCCCGTTGATGTTTTTTTCACTGGCTGCAATTTTAGCTTTATCCAGGGAACGTCAGTTTTGCAGAATAGCCCCTAAACTTCATGCATTTAATAACTTCACAACCGTGCATCGGATTAAAATAAGTTATATATGAAACTTGCTTAAAATTTTGTGTAGATTAATAATATCCAACTTTCATCCATGTTTAAAATGTCTAAAATGCTGTTTGTTTAAATTTTGCTCCTATGCCATGTTAAAATGATTTATTTCATAACTAAATAACCGTAGCTCCGTTTTTAATAATCTTTATATGTAAATGGGGTAGAAAAATGCCTAGTTTAACGTGGTGGCATCATCTTGCATGTTTAACAGCTCTAAAATATTGTTTAGGGCAGAACAGTACCAAACCTTAAATTATGCATATGAGGATTTCCGGAATTGTCGTTCGTTGCTTCCGGCCTCATTTAACCTTGACTAGATAGGTAGTTTTCATTTGCTTCGCCCTCTTGCCCTGTTTAATAACATTTAATATCGTTGGGTACATAAACAAGAGAGACCTAAATAATTGATGTGGTGTTCCGTCAATATGCAACTCGTTGCATTTTGAACTCCATTTAACTTGTAGCTTTGTTTGTGCACTTTGCCATGCCATGTATCTTTAAACCGGACATGCATCATACTTGTTTGCACATCATGCCATGTCTATGTGGTGGTTGTTTACTATGTTGTGTGCTTCTTTTTCGATGATTGCTTCTTCGGGTTGGTTCCGGTAACGTCGAGTTTGTGAGGAACCGTTCGACTACGTCCGTTTGTCTTCTTCATGGACTCGTTCTTCTTCCTTGCGGGATTTCAGGCAAGATGATCATACCCTCGAAATCACTACTATCTTTGCTATGCTAGTTTGCTCGCTCTTATGCTATGCCAATGCTACGATGCCTACCATTTGCTTGTCAGCCTCCCAAATTGCCATGTCAAACCTCTAACCCACCATGTCCTAGCAAACCGTTGTTTGGCTATGTTACCGCTTTGCTCAGCCCCTCTTATAGCGTTGTTAGTTGCAGGTGAAGATTGAAGTTTGTTCCTTGTTGGAACATGGAGATGTTGTTCCTTGTTGGAATATTTATTTACTTGTTGGGATATCACGTTATATCTTATTTAATTAATGCATCTATATACTTGGTGAAGGGTGGAAGGCTCGGCCTTATGCCTGGTGTTTTGTTCCACTCTTGCCGCCCTAGTTTCCGTCATATCGGTGTTATGTTCCCGGATTTTGCGTCCCTTACGCGGTTGGGCTATAATGGGAACCCCTTGACAGTTCGCCTTAAGTAAAGCTCTTCCAGCAATGCCCAACATTGGTTTTACCATTCGCCACCTAGCCTCTTTTTCCCTTGGGTTTCACGGACTCAAGGGTCATCATTATTTTAACCCCCCCGGGCCAGTGCTCCTCTGAGTGTCGGTCCAACTGTCAGCTACCGGTGACCACCAGGGGCAACTCTGGGCTGGCCTACCCGTACCTAAGACAATCTGAGTGTGCCCTGAGAAAGAGATATGTGCAGCTCCTATCGGGATTTGTCGGCACATTCGGGCGGTGTTGCTGGTTTAGTTTTACCCTGTCGAAATGTCTTGTTGTACCGGGATACCGAGTCTGATCGGAACGTCTCGGGTGGAGGTCTATTCCTTCGTTGACCGTGAGAGCTTGTTATGGGCTAAGTTGGGACACCCTGCAGGGATTTGAACTTTTGAAAGCCGTGCCCGCGGTTATGGGCAGATGGGAATTTGTTAACGTCCGGTTGTAGAAAACCTAAACTTGACCTTAATTAAAATGAATCAATAGCGTGTGTAACCGTGATGGTCTCTTTCCGGCAGAGTCCGGGAAGTGAACACGGTTGTTGGAGTTATGCTTGACGTAGGTAGTCCAGGATCACTTCTTGATCATACTTTTATCGACCGTGCTTTGCCTTCTCTTCTCGCTCTCATTTGCGTATGTTAGCCACCATATATGCTAGTCGCTTGCTGCAGCTCCACCTCATACCTTTACCTTAATCATGAGCTTAAATAGTCTTGATCGCGAGGGTGCGAGATTGCTGAGTCCCCGTGGCTCACAGATACTTCCAAAACCAGCTTGCAGGTGCCGATGAGTCCGTGCAGATGATGCAACCAAGCTCAGGAGGAGCTCAATGAAGATCTTGTCCTTTGTGTTGTTTCGTTTCTAGTTGATCAGTAGTGGAGCCCAGTTGGGGTCGATCGGGGACCTTTGTCGCATTTGGGGTTCTTCTTTCATTTTGGCTCCGTAGTCGGGCCTTGATTGTATCTGATTGATGTAATGCTTTATTCATGTAATTGGGTGAAGTGGCGATTGTAAGCCAACTATGTATCTCTTTCCCTTATTATATTACATGGGTTGTGTGAAGATTACCTCACTTGCGACACATGCCTTCAATGCGATTATGCCTCTAAGTCGTGCCTCGACACGTGGGAGATATAGTCGCATCGAGGGTGTTACAAGTTGGTATCAGAGCCTTCCCCGACCTTAGGATCCCCATTGCTTGATCGTTTTTAGCAGCCGAGTTGTGTCTAGAAATTTTTTTTGAGTCATTAGGAATTATATATCGGAGAGTTTAGGAATTCTTTTTACTTCCCAGTCTCCTCATCGCTCTGGTAAGGCATCCTGACGTAGAGTTTTGACTCTTCTCTTCTCAAATTTCACTAATAAATTTTTTTAGGATTACGCGGGTATCTTGGAATCGTTTCGATGGTTTTATGATGAGAACATTGTCTTGGTGCCTCCTGTCAGGGGTTTTGTGGAAGTGTCCCGGGGAGTTGAGCTCTGAGGTGTTGTCATCATAATTTTATCGTTGCAGTTCTGGAATACCTGAGTCTAGTATGCCGACATCGAAAATCTCTTTTATGCAGTTCGTTGGTGAGATAACCTCGACGCCACCCAGTACTGGGGCGGGAGTTCGGGAGTATCGCCATAACTTGTATAACGGATGCTTTTCGAAGGTTGAGGTAGATGATTTCCGAAGGTTTCTTGGTTATGTGTTGAAGGATGGATACAGCTGGATGTAGGATTTGTTAGTTTTGGGTGAGATATTATGCTTCCCCTGTATCCCCAACACCTGATTGCATAACCGGAAAATTTCGGGAGTTTCATAAGTGGGAATTCAAGTAGCTCTTAGGATATCTTTCCGACAGATGTATGATATGAAATTGGGGTTCGACGTCTAGTGGTCCGCCTATTCACGGTCGGTTTTACAGTGGTCTCGTTGTGTCTTAAAGAGTCCTTGGCTATGCCGACTCGGGGACGCTTCGTATGTCATGTGCACTGCCTTGTACATGATGGTGTTGTACGATCGAGCCCGTGTAGGCCCCACCACGAAAACTTCGGACGAAATCTCTATCATATGTTTTTTCCGGCTTATTTTGCAAGCCAATCCTTTGTTTTGTTTTGAGTTGTGGTATTCGAGTTGCTTCAAAGTCAAATGTTGATTCCATACCTTCCCCAAATGGTGTTCTCATACTTCGGTGTGAATACCAATCCTTCTTGATCATCGAGATTGTGCTGTCAATCCTTTTTAACTGGTGTGCTCCTCCTCAAGTGGATCCAATCATTTCAACATCCGCAAGATCAAGTATCAGTTCCTCTCAACGGTGTTCGTTTCATCCATTCCAAATTGTCTTTGTTTTTCCCACCCTCCCTCCCTTTGTTTTTCTCCAAGGATTCAGATTTCTTATCCAAGTATCCTTTATTGATGGAAAGCATCTCCATTCCTTTTCGTCAATTTTCTTATCCGGTGATGCTCATGAAGATGCTAACGAAGTTTCTAGTTCATCATTCTTCATTCTTTTTCTTCTCCGGTGGAACCAATTCAAGCTTTCGGTGTTGATCATATTCTTTTCCGTATTTCAATGTTTTTCTCATACCGTTGCACCTCATAGTCATCCACCTCTTGCTATTCAATTGTTCCGGAGTGCTCAAGAAATCCCGAAGATTCGTGCTTACACTCTGCTTTCGTTCAAGCTCTTTCAAGGATGTTATCTCATTCAAGCCATTTAAATTCAACCGGTGCAATCTCTCTTTGAAATCGTTCTACGGTGTATCTTTTCAGTGGGCCCTAACCCACAGGTCTTTTCCCAGGATCTTACCTGACTCTTCTTATTTTCCCAGAGATATTATTAAATTCTTTTCCAAGTTTGACGTAAGAATGAATTATCATCAGTCTTATGTTTTTCTCCAAGATCTTTCAAATTCATTTCATCGTTGATTCAACTTTTATATTCTTCTTTATTCTGGTGCCTCAACAATTCATGGTGGTGTTTCTCGTCATAATTCTCAGATTTTGGAGAACGAAGAAGAGTTTCTCTTTAATCTCGCTCCATTCTCTTCAAGATTCGTGATTCTAGCGTGTTGCCATCCTCTCGTAATTGTTTTGTTCGT